>NC_057801.1:586458223-586660475 GCF_018294505.1 Triticum aestivum | reverse complement strand
CCAGACTTTCACTCGGAGGCTTAGCTGCAGCCCTGTGCTCGCCTAAGTTACAAAAATCCTACCGAGTGAAGAGCGACCCTCTCACTCGGGGGCTTAGCTGCAGTTCGAGCACTCGCCTAAGTTATCAAAATCCTACCGAGTGAAGAGCGACCCTCTCACTCGGAGGCTTAGCTGCAGTCCAAGGACTCGCCTAAGTCATAAAAATCCTATCGAGTGAAGAGCAACCCTCTCACTCGGAGGCTTAGCTGCAGTCCAAGCACTCGCCTAAGTCATAAAAATCCTACCGAGTGAAGAGCGACCCTCTCACTCGGGGGCTTAGCTGCAGCCCAGTGCTCGCCTAAGTTTTAGAAATCCTACCGACTGGTAAGCCGGGCTTCCACTCGGAGGCTTAGCCACAGCCCAGTGCTCGCCTAAGTGGACTAAAGAATAAGTCGATTGCAGTAAAGGCGCCTTGCTTTGAACCTGCAAAAGACATTTCGAGCCAAAGGCAATCGTATTCAAGCACCAAATTCAAGTTTGAATCGATATCTAAAGGAACCGAGAGTGCTCAGGCGTTAAGCCTGTTAAGGTTTATCGGTTACAATTCCACTCGGCATACCGAGGCAAATTTAAAGCGTCGAGCCAGAAGAAGTTTTTTACCCCTCCTGTGGAGGGCTGGAAGGAGCAACGAATTCATCAAGGTCAATTCCGTCGGCGATCCGAGTGGCAGTTGCAAGGAAAGTTTCCATAAAGGACCTGAAGTCGTGTTTCTTGGTGTTGGCCACCCGAAGAGCCGCCAGCTTCTCTTCTCGCGCATCTTTACAGTGGACTCGGGCCAGCCACAGAGCAACATCTGCACCACACCGAGCCAAGGACTTCTTCCATTCCTGCACTCGACCAGGGATCGTGTTCAAGCGGGCCATCAGCGACTCAAGGTCATTCTGAAGTGTCTCCTCAGGCCAGAGCGTCGAGTCGATGCGAGATGTGGCGGCCTTCAGCCTTGCGATATAGTCCACGACGGCTGCAACACGAGACTCCAGTCGGAAAACATCCATGGCAACTTCGTCGTTCACCGGAGAATTGACGGGGTCGAGGTTTGGCTCCAGCCGGCTAGTTTCTTCTTCAAAGTTTTGACAAAATTCTGCAAGGATGATCACTAAGTCAAGGGGATGGTCGAATGGAAAAACCACAATTGGAAATGTTTGCCAAGCATAGAGGTTTACCTTCAAGCATAAGAAACAGCTTCTTGGCAAGACCACTCAGGAAGGCTTCCAGATCAGTTTTCTTCCCAGTCAATTTGCTGACTTGGTCGGTCAGGGCAGCTTTATCAGTTTTTAGTCGACTGACCTCCTTGTTGGCGATCCCAAGAGCAGCTTTCAGATTGGTATTGTCTTGTTCAAGCTTGGTGATTGAAGCTAACTTCTCGTCAGCAAGCTTGATCTTCTCAGCTAGTTCGAGGTCTTTCTTCTGTTGGGCCTCCCTTACCTTACCTGCAAGGTACAGCAAGGTCAGATTTTGAAACAAGCAAGGGGAAAAGCAGTCGTCAAGGTCTCACCAAACATACCTTCGGTCTCCTCCTTTGCCTTCGTCAGCTTCTCCTGAACCAGCTTCAAGCTCAGCTCGAGTTGAGTGTGCTTGTTTTCCAGCTCAGAGTAGCGAGCCACAAGATCACAAGAGTTCTGCGAAGAACCAATCGACTAAATGTCAAATATAATTCACTTCCGAGTGAAAAAGGAAAAAAACACACGTTTCTAAGACTAAAGCCGAATACAAGCATTCGACCGTAGTCTCGGGGACTACACCCAGAGGGTGCACTCAGCGTGCCCCCACTAATTCTGTTCTAGACAAAGTCGACCAGTCGACCTAAAAAAAGATAGATGTATTCTTTAAGACTGTAATCAACTGCAAGCAGTCGACCACAGTCTCGGGGGCTACACCCAGTGGGTGCACTCAGCGTGCCCCCACCGGTTTGTGAAATCCAGTCGACATAGTCGACTGACAGAAAGACTGACATCATAAAGCCTAAGGCCGACTGCCAGCAGTCGACCTTAGCCTTGGGGACTACACCCAGCGGGTGCACTCAGCGTGCCCCCGCTAACACGGAGTTTAATCGACACACCCACTGGGTGACTACTATAAATTCCGGAAAGGAAAAGTTTTTGGTAGCATATCCAACAGAAAACAGTGGTCGACTGACCTGAACATTGCTTTGAAGGGCAGAACTGGCGTCATAAGCTGCCTGGCTCGCATCCCGGATGGTCTTTAACTGCTCCATCATGATTCCCGCCTGGCGTATCGCTTCCTTCGCCGCGCCATCTTGGTCCTCTGGGACGTGGTGCGTCGTGAAGAGGGAGGGCTGCTGAGCACTCGTTAATGGATCTGCGAAGGACACCGTGTGTCGAGTGGTGTTCTCTTCCTCCGCAATCAGAATCTCAGGCGCCGTCACATCCTGGGGCACCTTACTGGCGGACGCTTTCCTACTCCTCCTGCGCTTCAGTGGTTCTTCATCCTCATCATCATCAGGGAGATTGATAACAGTATTGGGTGGAGCTACGGAGAAGATTCAGGATCAGAGATCGCGAGTCAGTCGACATCAGGATCAGAGATCGCGAGTCAGTCGACTAAGAACGGCGTTAAGAATACAGTACCTGGTTTCGAAGTTGCTGCGTCCTCCATCTCGTGGTCATCAGCCCGGGCTGAGGTTTTAGAAGTAGCAGCACTGCAACTCCAAAGGATCAGTCGACTAACTTCAGCGTCGACCAGAGACAAAGTTCACACAAAATAAGAAGACTTGAGCAGAACGATTACCCTGATATGGTGGGGATGGACACCTTCATCTTCGGCAGGAGCTTGATCGGCTTCGACGAGGCCGCCTTGGGCTGCTTCGGCGCCTTTTCAGTCGGCACCGGAGAGGTGGTCCGAGGGCGCTTGGTCGACTGAGCAACGGTCGCAACCCCCTTGCTACGTTCAGTCGAAGGGTCGTGGACAAGCTTCGACCGCCTTTCTGAACGCGGTGGTACGACCTCCTCCTCCTCTTCCTCCTCGTCTTCAGCGTCATCTTCATCACCGTCATCATCATCATCGTCATCATCATCCTCAGCAACGTCCGAGTCCCATTCCTCCTCCTCCTGGCTCTCGCCCCCACTCGCCTCACCCTCCTCAGTCGGAACTTGTGCCCCATTGGGCATCGAGTACAGCTCGGTGAGGGCCTGGAAGATATCAAGACAAGGATCAATCGACCAGTCGGCAGGGTAAACAGAGACGAATGTGACAAGGACACAATGGAGAGCAGAGCAAGCGTACCTTGTTTGGATCGCTGTTGTGATCGAGTGGAGGAATCCTTCTGGCTCCACGTGGGTTGTCCTTGTTTCCGGTAACGGCTGCCATCCATCTTTCCAGAGTGACATCGTCGACTGCTTCTGGATGGACTCGAGTCTCGTCTTTGGTCCCACAGTACAACCACATGCAGTGGCTCCGGAACTGAAGGGGCTGGATGCGACGCCTGAGGAAGACCTCCAGGAGGTCCATGCCCGTCACTCCCTCCCGAACCAACTGCACCACGCGCTCCATCAACATCTTCACGTCAGCTTTCTCCTCCGGAATCAACTTCAGGGAGGAGGGCTTGTTCACTCGGTCCATGGTAAACTGAGGGAGTCCACTCGACTGCCACGGCGTCGACTGGTCCTGGCAGTAGAACCAGGTCGACTGCCAGCCTCTGACTGACTCGGGAAAGGTCATGGGCGGGAAGGTGCTCTTATTCCTCACCTGGATCCCCAGACCCCCACACATTTGGACGACTCGGGTTCTCTCATCACCTGGGCTCGCCTTCTTCACGGTCTGAGAGCGACACGTGAATATATGCTTGAACAAACCCCAGTGCGGTCGACAGCCCAAGAAACCCTCACACATGGACACAAATGCGGCAAGATAGGCGATAGAATTTGGGGTAAAGTGGTGGAGCTGCGCTCCAAAGAAGTTCAAGAAGCCACGGAAGAAAATACTCGGCGGCAAAGAAAATCCACGATCAACATGGGTGGCCAAGAGCACACACTCACCCTCTTCTGGCTGGGGCTGCCACTCCTTCCCCGGAAGCCTCGCAGCTCCATGAGGGATCAAGCCCTCGTTGGCCATGTCGAGGAGGTCTTTTTCTGTGATGGTCGACTGGATCCAGTCTCCTTGGACCCAGCCCTTCGGCAGGCGGGATCTGGACGAAGACCCGCCGCGGCTGGTAGATCTCCCCTTCGCCTTCTCCGACGCCGACGCCTTCTTCGCACGTTCCAGCGCCGTCGTCTTCTCCTTGGCCATGATTGCCGGCGAGATGCGCGTGGGGAAGTTGTGCGGGGGCGAGAGCGAGCGCGCTGGACGGGGACGAAAGGAGCAGAGAGAGAGAGAGAATGCTGAGGCACAGTACAGAAATCCTCGCCGGGCGCATTTATAAGGTCCCTTCCGAGTGGATGACAGGTGGGCCCGGTCGATCTAATCATATCCAGGAACAGTTATGCAGACGGGATACGTGGCGAAGAAAGCGGCACGGAGATCGAGGCGTCTATGTCCCGTCCCATCCAAACGCCGCGGTCCGCTCCGCTTCGCGCGCGTCCCCAAATTTCGCATCCCGCGGAATCCGCGAACAGCAGATTGGTCTGTCAGACACGGGGTTTCCCGCGATCCGTCGCTCGGAGATCATCGAAGCCCGAAAGATCACTCGATGCAAGAAGAGAATGGATCGAGTCGACTGAAGACAAGTTGCTCACTGTCAATGAAGAGATTCTTTGGTCCAGAACAACGCACGACCAGAGCGCAAAGGTTAATCGGAAACGACATCAACTCCTTCCTCACTCGAAGCCTCAATCCATTCGGGGGCTAATGATGGGGTTATGTACCTAGGGTAGGGTCATGGACCTGATCTAAGTACCTTACCCAAGGACACCCTTAGAAGAAGTCGCCTTCCAGTCGACCAACGAGGGACACACTCGACTGACTTGAAGGACTCGACCACGAAGACTCACTCGACCACCAGAAGGTCAAGAGGCACTCTGCACTGCAACGGCCTGTAATTAAGTAGACTTTATGATAGTAAATGCACTTTATGTGGGGCGTTACCAGTAACGCCCCAGACTTAACTCACCTTAAACCCTCTCCTACGTGGGCTGGCTGGGGTCCTGGCGCACTCTATATAAGCCACCCCCCTCCACAGGTAGAAGGGTTCGGCACCTTGTAACTCATATACTCATAATCCACTCGACCGCCTCCGGGCTCCGAGACGTAGGGCTGTTACTTCTTCCGAGAAGGGCCTGAACTCGTACATCCCTTGTGTTTACAACCTCTCCATAGCTAGGGCCTTGCCTCTCCATACCTACCCCCCACTCTACTGTTAGGCTTAGAACCACGACAGATTGAATAAAATTTTGAGCGTCATACTTTCACTGTCAACGCAACGACTATGAGATGGATGTATCTTCCATACTACATGCATTATAGGCAGTTCCCACGCAGAATGGTAAAAGTTTATACTCCCCCACCACCAACAAGCATCAATCCATGGCTTGCTCGAAACAACGAGTGCCTCCAACTAACAACAATCCTGGGGGAGTTTTGTTTAATTATATTGATTTGCTTTGATCTTTTTGGATCATGGGACTGGGCATCTCGGTTACCGGCCCTTTCTCATGAATGAGGAGCGGAGTCCACTCCTCTTGAGAATAACACACCTAGCATGGAAGATATAGGCAGCCCTAGTTGAAACATGAGCTAATCGAGCATACAAAACAGAATTTCATTTGAAGGTTTGGAGTTTGGCACATACAAATTTACTTGGAACGGCAGGTAGATACCGCATATAGGAAGGTATGGTGGACTCATTGGAATAACTTTGGGGTTTAAGAAGTTTGGATGCACAAGCAGTATTCCCGCTTAGTACAGGTGAAGGCTAGCAAAAGACTAGGAAGCGACCAACTGAGAGAGCGACAACAGTCATAAACATGCATTAAAATTAATTCACACTGAGTACAAGCATGAGTAGGATATAATCCACCATGAACATAAATATCATGAAGGCTATGTTGATTTGTTTCAACTACATGCGTGAACATGTGCCAAGTCGAGTCACTCAATTCATTCAAAGGAGGATACCATCCCATCATACCACACCATAATCATTCTAATAGCATGTTGGCACGTAAGGTAAACCATTATAACTCATAGCTAATCAAGCATGGCACAAGCAACTATAATCTCTAAATGTCATTGCAAATATGTTTACTTCATAATAAGGTGAACCATGAATGATGAACTCATCATATTTACAAAAACAAAAGAGGTCGAGTTCATACCAACTTTTCTCATCTCAATCATTCCATCATATATAGTCATTATTGCCTTTCACTTGCACGACCAAACGATGTGTATAATAATAATAGTGCATGTGCATTGGACTAAGCTGGAATCTGCAAGCATTCAACTCAAGAAAGAAGATAAAGTAATATGGGCTCTAAGTTAAATAAACAATCATGCATATGAGAGCCACTAAACATTTTCAGTATGGTCTTATACTCTCGACCCCCAAAGGAAAGAAAAGAAAATAAAACTATTTACACGGGAAAGCTCCCAACAAGTAAAAGAAGAACGAGAAATCTTTTTGGGTTTTCATTTTAATTTCTACTACAAGCATGGAAATTTAACTAATTTTTTGGGTTTTTCTTAAGGTTTATCAAACACACAAGAAGAAAACTAGACAAAGAAAATTAAACTAGCATGGATAATACAACGAAATAGTATGAGCATCGACGACTAGAATAATGTGTGAACATGAATGTAAAGTCGGTGAGAAATATGTACTCCCCCAAGCTTAAGCTTTTGGTCTAAGTTGGTCTAATGCCATGGACCGCGGCTGCTCTCCCAAGTGTACTGAGGGGTGTAATCAGGATACCACTGGCTGGCCGTTTCCTCCGGATCCCGCTGATAAGATGATGCACGATAAGGGTCCGGTGAAGATTCCTGCTCGAGCTCAGGCTCTGGAGTGGATGCTTGGCCTCGATGAGCGTACACCGCTTCTAGCGTGACAAGATAATTATCTGCAGTGAAATCAAATAACAGAGGTGCAGGCAGAATAATAGTCTCATTGTGTTTCTTATTAAATCTAAAGTTATATAGGAGCATCTTATCATCATTTTGAACAATAAACTCATGTGCTACCATGCTCCTATAATCTAAAATGTAAGGATGCAAAATTGCCTCCTCTTCCTCATAGTGCCTAATAGGTATCTCAAAATGTCTAGCAAGACGTGCAGCATAGATACCTCCAAAGATGGGGCCTTTTGTACGATTCAGGTTTAGACGTTTAGCAATAACGGCACCCATACTAAAACTATTATCACCAAACAAGGCATGGAATAGAATAATAATATCTGGAACAATGCAGTTTCCACTATTTCCACGACCAATCAAGCATCTACTAGCAAATATGGCAAAGTAGCATAAAGCAAGAAAGTGTATGCTAGAGATTCTTGCATCAGAACCCTTCCTTGGATCCCCTACAGTGATAGTGTTAACAAATCCATCCACATCCCTAGGATATGGTTCCTCTAATTTTCCCTCAAAGGGAATCCTACATACCGTGCAAAGATCATGTAAAGACATTTCCCTGAATTCATCATATAAATGAAATGATACTGAAGGCGGTGACTTCTTGGGATAATAATAAAAGTTTTGCACGAAAGTATTGGTAAGTAAGAGATACTGATCGATCTGGTCGTGGAGGAAATCGGTGAGGCCTGCATTCTTGATCAAAGAATAAAGATCTTCATAAATTCAAGCTTCTCTCAAGAAATTATCGCATGGCCATTCACACGGCCGTATTTCCGCTATGCGTGGAAGATTATACTTGGCCTTTTCCTTCTCTTTAGCTTGTTTTTCCTGGGAGCCTTGGCTAGAAGAGCCCCTCAAAAATCTCTTTAACATTTTCTGAAAATTTCTGAAACTTTAGTAACTTCAAAAATAAAAGTAATTAAAACTAAACAAGATTGATAGCAACTACTCCTACAAGTGCCTAGAGCCTATATCATGCATTAGAATTACTTGGAACCTCATAAATTTAACATGCAAGCTCAAGAACAGGGTCACCAAGGCAGCAAGGATTTGCAATGAATAAAGCACTAGACCAAAAACTAATTGGACCAATGGAGGAGTCACATACCAAGCAACAATCTCCCAAAGCAGTTTTGTGAATGGAGCTTTGAGCAAGGAGATCGAAAATCGTAGCAAAATCAGCTAGAACTCGTGCTTGAGCTGGATGGGGATTTTTTTTTGGGAAGAAGATGGAGTGTGTGGGTGCTGACATAAGTGGAGGGGGTCCACCAGGGGCCCACGAGACAGGGGGGCGTGCCCAGAGTGGGTGGGCATGCCCTCCACTCTCGTGTCCTGGTGCTTGCCCCTCCTGCAGTGATTTCAGTGCCTAAAATCCTCAAATATTCCATAAGAAACCATACTAAATTTGCAGGGAATTTGGAGCACTTTTATTTTTGGGATATTTTTCATTGCACGGATAATTCAGAAAACAGACAAATAATGCTATTTTTGCTTAATTTATTTTAAATAACAGAAAGTAAAAAGAGGATATAGAAGGTTGTGCCTTCTAGTTTCATCCATCTCATGATCTTCAAAATGAATCCACTAACAAGGTTGATCAAGTCTTGTTAACAAACTCATTCCGAATAACATGGAACCGGAGAAATTTTGAATAACACTAAGTTACCTCAACGGGGATAGGAACATCCCCAAGAATAAGAATATCATACTTTTTCTTGGCAGTAGGGAGAGGAAATTCAAAACCTCCAATAATGATTGATGGAATTTTCTCAATAGAATTTATGCTATGAACTTGAGGTTGTTTCCTCGGAAAATGTACCATATGCTCATTACCATTAACATGAAAGGTGACATTGCCTTTGTTGCAATCAATAATAGCACCTGCAGTATTTAAAAAGGGTCTACCAAAATTATCATCACGGAAGTGTCCACTTCCATGACGATAAATCACCGTCACAGAAGTGCTTTCGTCAAGGGTGACTGACACGTGGCATCCACCGTAACGGAATGCCGTTAAGCTATCGGGATGGGTTTTGGATCCGATAACCCGTTAACAGCCCCGACCAATGGGAAATTTCCACGTGTAAAATTATTATTGGCCGGACGAAACACATGTCAGCTCGTCAGTGGGTCAGATAGGCGCCTATGATATGTCGACACGTGCCATGGCCTATCACTGGCCCATTTAGCTTACAAAGCCGGCCCATTTGACTTGGTCAAAAGTTAACGGGCTGGCCCATGAAAAGCCTGTTAACGGTCTCTTTGCAAATAGCCCATTTTACGGCCCGTTAACTCACGGCCCGTTAGGCCCTGAAGTAAATCGGCCCAACAACATCATGTGTGCCATCGAATATAACACCAGCCCATTTCACTTTCGGCCCATGTATGGCCCACGACGTCTTTCGGCCCATATGAGGCCTTCGTATCTTTCGGCCATTTACAGGCCCACGGTGACTCTAGCCCATAATGAACATTAATTTTCTTTGTACCCGTTAACGGCCCGTGATTTACATGGTCCGTTTCCAGCCCGTGTTAGCTTTCGGCCTATTGACGGAGCATACGTTCTTGGGCTCCTTTTCAGCCCTCGATTTCTTCCGGCCCGTTACTGGCATGTTCCCCTAATGGGCCAAATTTGGCCCATGGCAAGAGTCAGCCCGTTACTGGCTTCTTACCCTAATGGGACAAATTTGGCCCATGGCAAGAGTCGGCCCGTTTCTGGCCTGTTCCCCTAATGGGCCAAATTCGGCCGATGGCAAGAGTCGGCCCGTTACTGGCCTGTTACCCTAATGGGCCAAACTCGGCCCATGGCAAGAGTCGGCCCGTTTCTGGCCTGCTAACCCGTTGCGCCGTTTCCAGCCCATCCTATATTGTGGCCCATTAACGACCCGTTATGCCTGTGATAGAATTAAGCCTTTGCTGTCCTACGACCTGTTAACGGCCCATTACCATGCTGGGCCGATACCAATTACGCCCGTTTACGGCCCATGTAGACCCATTTATCCGACGGCCCGAGGCCGACCGATTCTACGGCCCTGTTAGAGTCCCATTTATCGACGACCCGTTGGAGACCCATGGATCCTACGGCCCGTATATGGCCCATGGTAGTTGCGGCCACTAGTAAACTAGGGAAAAGGAAGACTAGGAAATAAATAAGGCTGAAACTAACGCTAGGCTATTAAGGCGATTGCACAGATTACATCCACTTGGCATCAAAGATCGCCACCAGTGCAAATATAGGGAACACCCTACACTATACAAAAATGGCTTGCTGTTTTCTTCAGCCGGTGGCCGCACATTAAGAATAAACTTTGTATCGCACCAAAACTAATTACAACTATATAACAAAAGGAAGGTTGGCATAAAACTTAACAGTCTAGCAGATAAATGCAACCACCAGAAGTTCAGAATCTCAGTTCATTTGACCTGACTGTTACATTTTCATGCTGTACTCTCCTTCATTTCCCCTAGGCTCCTGAACAACATAGCAAATGTCTGATAGTCTGGTTTCAAAACCATGCATATCTTGACAACATCGAACAATGTCTCTCCTTGTTTCAGAAAGGGTCTCTGTTAGGGAATGGACTTGTGTTTGGAGCGCAGATACAACATTGCTTTGAGCTTCCATATCTTGATCATGAGGCAGTTTGGACGATATTGCCTTAACAACCAACCCATTATTACGCAGGAACGTGCTTTTGGCACTGTTAGTGGACAGGTACTGACCCACTGCAGCAAGAGCTGACATTGCAGTTATAGTTGCCTCGCTACCTTCAGAAGGTGGCGGTTCCACCATTTTTTCCATAGCTCGCTGAAAAGTTGAGGATTTACATTAGTAGTACCAGAACAGAAGATATTAAGGAGGCAGCAAAACAAAACAAAATAGCTTTGGTCTATATACATAACTTATTCTGGTGAACCCATGTAAAATATTAATTGTATTTTATTGCAAAGTACATAATAAAACCAGGTTCCAAACATATGACCATGTACCATCGCTAATGTATTGTCTATTTCTTCACATTGTATTGAGGGCTAAGGATAAAGAGACGAAGTTTATAATACGTTAACCATAGCATGACATCATTCATATCACAAAACAACTGAGAACAGACAAACAGGAAATTGTAACATTGTGTGGGCAAGTCCAGCACAGAACTAGATTACGGGTCAAGATCAAAGGAACATCACTCCTCTCTTTTAAACCTTGTAAGGTGCAATGATACGCTAAGACAATTGTGTATAAAATTGAAAAGAGTAATAGACATTGGCTGCAAACCATGCAGTTCAAGGCACAAGTCAGAGTAAGTAGTAGTTAAAAGGCATGAGGATTAAGGACTTACAACAGCGGCTTTGACTGGTGTAGTCATGCCCTTCTTCTTGCTGGTGTGACAGCCCTTGAAGATTTCCACAACATTTGGTTCAGGTACTTTTTGGTCCTTGCGGGCTTTCCTCTGCATTTCGAACAAGTCAATATAGATCTGATAATATGGTATAGCGAAAAGAGTGAAACAACAGCTAATTACAAGAGCCTCGCAGTGTGCAATATAGCTACGAGATCCTGTCGTCTGTTGGAATTTCACTTTCGTACGGTTGGCCTTGTTCTTTGAACAGTTCACCTACAAGAAGATAGATTTGTGTGGCACATGCATAAATAGGACTTCAACATGTGATCTGATCACATATATATAATGTACCTGATACTTCGGATCAGACCAATGTTTAACAAGGCCCCTCCAGTCTTCATCCGATATATTTTCCACTGGAGATGTTTAGGAAAGTTCACTGTTAGCCTTGCCTTCAAAGTGAGTTTTCCTCAAGTTATACCGATACTGTCGTAGAGCAGACTTGAAAACATGGGTGCAAGCTTGTCTGGTTGCATCATCTTGGCTATCCAACTTGAACCTCATCTATTGAAAATTATGGGAGTCTCATTATCAGCAACCTAGAAAGTATGGGACAGAGCAAGACGATATTACTAGTTTCCATACATAACCATACTTACAGATAAATGGTCGAGGAAGGTGTTGAACTGGGTTTCGTCTTTGTCATTCCTGTACTAAATCCATGTTGGGAGGATACGTACATGACACCTAACGGCAACCGCTGCCTCTGATACTAACTTGGCTAACTATGTAGCATCATGTGGCCTTTTTAAACCTGCCTCAAAATAGATCTCCATTCTTCCTCCTCTAGATTTAGTTAACCCATCGAGCAATATCCCTGATGTTTGTTTCCTCTTGCGCCTAGGTGCTAGTCCAACAACGAACATAGGAAGTGTTAGTGTACATCAAACTGTGAGACTACATATAAAGAAGCATGCAACTGTAACTTGACTCCAGCAACTACCTTCTTGCTGTTGAAGCTCACAAGGTTCATCTAATATTTCCAACTCATCTTGTGTCAAGAGTGCTTGGTAAGTAGTGTCAGGTGGCAAGGGAGCTTGGGAACGTGCTGCTAGCTCAGTTAACGCACGAGTAAGTCGTGCAGCTGGTAGTACTATGGTAGGTGTTGCAAGAACTAGGGTTGTCTCTGCTTGTTTGGTGGCAGCTATTTGTTTCTGTTTGGCTTTTTTTGTAGCTCGTGTAGCATGGGATGGCATGTTTGTAGAATTTTCCGCTGGACTTTGACCTTCTATTGCACCATCAGTACCAGCAGAATCTGCAGGATTCATCCGCTTCTCATTCCCTGCCATTATGTGTTTCTTCCTCTTTCTTTGTGCCATGTTAAGTCAAGCCAACAAGAAAAACGAATAACAATTTAGTTCTTTAGAACAAATTGATGCGTGATGCAGACGAACTAAACTTTGATGTTAGATAACCACATGATAGGAGGATGTAATATGTATGAAAAACAGGACGAAAGAGATAACCAGAACTATGATGTGTAAACTAAGAAGAAGACATTTCACCAAATTAGAAGCAATGGAATGGAAGGTAGACACCATATGAAAGATGCTACAAATATCGCTCTGCCAAGTTAACAGTGTCTCATCATAAATGGCGTTTAAACAAATGTGAAGCAGTACAAGAAATAAATCATATGCAAGATGCAAACAACATCACACTACCATGTTAGAGGTCTCTCGTCATTAGTGCCATTGCATATTCACAGCTTATGATGTGTAAACTAAGGAGAAGGCATTTCAACAAATTAGAAGCAATGAAAGCTAGACACCATATGAAAAATGCAACGAATATCACTCTACCAAGTTAAAACTGTCTCGTCATAAGTGCCATTTCAACAAATTAGTAGTACAAGCTAGAAAAGAATGTGAGATGTAACCTAGATCACACGCCGAAGTCAAACGTGTCTTATGATAAGTGATTGTTGCAGGTTACACAACAGTAGTAATTTGATGTAAGAACATGGTGTGATAGACAGATATTGTATGTTCTAGAAACAGGAACATGTGTGTTATTCAAGTATAATGTGTAAAGTAAGCAGATGGAATTCAACAAAATTAGAAGCAATACAAGCTAGACATCACACATAACATGCAACCACATATAACAGTGCCAAGTTAGAGGGAGCACCGACGATGTTGCACTAGGGGAGACGTGCTCATCATAAACACAGCTTTGTTGAGTGTCTATGCATGTGTTGTCTTGGAAATCATCTTGGGGGTATCGAGGAGTAGAAACTGTAGAGGCCCTCCGTTCAGAAGGAGCACCTTTATCCGCTGCCTTGCTAACTTCCTTCCGCTTTATTGATTTTGAATTGTCAAGTAAAACCAACAAGAAAAAGCAATAAAATTCTCTCTTCAAAACTCATTCATGCAT
Organism: Triticum aestivum; assembly: GCF_018294505.1. Lineage (NCBI taxonomy): Eukaryota > Viridiplantae > Streptophyta > Magnoliopsida > Poales > Poaceae > Triticum > Triticum aestivum. The sequence goes on along the minus strand of NC_057801.1, from coordinate 586,646,634 downwards.
GATACTGACAATCACTACTTTGATGTAAGGCAAACACATGATAGCGGGATGGAATATGTACGAAAAACAGGACGGCATGGCATGTTCACAACTGTTTGTGTAAACTAAGCAGAAACCATTCCAGCAAATAAAAAGCAATGCAAGCTAGACACCACATGAAAGATGCAACCAATATGACTTTACCAAGTTAAAAGCATCCCATCATAAATGGAATTTCAACAAGTTAGAAGCAGCGCATGCTATAAATCATATGAAAGATGCAACTAATATCGCATTGTATATACTAAAGGTGTCTCGTCATATTGATTGATGTGGGATACAAAAAAACAATAGTTTTATGTAAGGACATGCTTAATAGACAGATGTACTATGCACCAAATACAAGAAGGCATGTCACATTAACAGGTATAATGTATAAGCTAAGCAGACTAGCACATGCAGTTTAACCAGATTGGAAGAATTACAATCTAGACACCATATGCAACATGCAACCACATATCACGCTGCCAAGTTAGAGCAAGCACCTGCGATGCTAGTGTAGGGAAAATGCTGTAATCAACTACAGAGCTACGTTCACTATCTTCATCTAGCATTTCTATTTCTTGAGAATCATGTCGGGAGGCTGACGCTGCATTCTTTAAATGAGGAGTAGTCCCCTTGCATGCCTGCCTTGTCATAAGTGATTGATGAGGGATACACAAGAACATTAGTTTGATGTAAGAACATGGTTAATACACAGATGTACTAGTATGTACCAAAAACAGAAAGGCATGTCATATTCAAATGTATAATGTGTAAGCTAAGCAGATGCAATTTAACCAAATTGGAAGCAATACAAGCTAGACATCCGGCTGGAGTGGTGAGCATGATCATCTAGGACCTGAGAGCCTGGTGGGAAGCGGGCTGCTTCGCCACCATCACAACTTTTTAGTTGGCTTCCAGGTGGTGCCTATCTTTGCTGGGCTTGTCACTGGCTCGGCCAGTGCCCTGACTAGCTATTTGTCTCACAGGATGGTGGTTGATGTAAAAAAATATCTTTCCTTATCAGACTGACTTCGGCCTTTCGAATACAAGCTAGACACCATATGGAACATGCAACCACATATGACACCGCGAAGTTAAGGCAAGCACCTGGGATGGTGGTTCATTGCGAGCGAGGTCATCAACTCCAGAGCTACGTTTACCGTCTCCATCTGCTGACACTGCACCCTTTATAGCGCTGTAACGTGTCATGCATACCCGCGAAGAAAGCTGGCGCGACTTCTCTCTTTTTTTTGCTGCTTCTCTTTCGGCAGACTCTGAAATACCCTTGCATAAAAACACAATAGTGAGAGTATGGGTGAAGTGTGTGCAGAACTAGTGCACTGTAAAAGTAGCAGATAGCAGGTGGCTGAAAAATAAATGACAGGAGACATATGATAGCTCTACAACATTGCATGGCAAACAAAATTAGATTCTACTCCGTATGATTTTGTAATATATGAGCACAGGAAATGCAGGTACTCCTCTAGCACACCACCACATGTGGTCATATCTAAGATAACAGTCGACTGAAAATAAATAGGTCAGTCGATTTTTTTAATGAACCGTCCGATCTATAAGGAACGGGCAGATGGCCTTCGTCTACCTCCCGCCAGTCACTGTTGATGATCTTTCTCGAACCGCCAGCGACCACCGGCCCAGACCCCTGCCTCCGCTACCCCGCCCTCCCCTCGACCTCACACCACCGCTGTGCTTGGCAGTGCCCCCAGGCCATCCCTTTAATCCCGGCCGACCTCCAGTCTCTAGATCAGGCGCCAGTAGATCTAGGCCGCACACGCCCCTAAGATAAACACCAAGGCGCTGCTTCCCCGATGTAATAGGCGTACTAGCGCCTGTTACGCTGGGGAATGCTTCCGTTAATTGGGAATCAACTGGCCAGAAATTGAAATTCAGGTGAGCGACGGACCTCTAGCTAAGGTGAAATAGTATATGAGGAGAAACCTTGTGCATCACGAGTTACTAGGAACATCTAGTATGAAGAAGAAGTGGTCAATTAGTGTCTTCTGTGGGATGAATAACGTGCAAGCAGACACGTAAGATTTGCACGAATAAGGGAAGAGGAATACCTGTATCGGTTGCCAGTGTGGTGTCGATATGTCGCAGCGATCTTCTTGTTTTTCCCTGGGGAACCGATGTTTTGGAGAGTCGTTGTTCCTTGGACAAACCCATGGCCAAATTGTTGACTGTGTTGCCGTAGCCGTATATCGGCGGAGGGGAAGCAGATCCGAGGCGGCGAAGGATGGCGTAGCAGGAACAACTCCGGTGCGGTGGATGGTGGCGAAGTTGGAGCGGCAGCGGTGAGGCGCAGGACGACGTGGTTGAACTGGCTCGGGTACGGACTGCTCAGCCTCGGCTTCAACTACTAGTCGGGGAGGGTGTTGCGGTTGAGGTTGCGGTGGACGCCGATGTCGGGGTATCGGCTCCGGCGTGATGGAGGAGGGCGGCGGTTGATGGGTGGGATGGGGTGGCGGACGGAGGACGTCGGGGTTTCGTGGCTGGTGGAGAGGTAGTTTTGGCACCCATGGAGTACAAATGGGGAATCAGACGGGTGGGGGGGAACCATGTTTCGGTCAGGGATGCGCTTGTTTTTGGCTTTTTTGAACAGAAGATGGGACGCGCTTGTTTGAAATTTGGGGAAAGTACAAATTTTGCCCCTTCTTAAATTTCGGACCTACTGCGGGTCGGGGGTAGGATGGTAATCCCGGGTGTCCCAAATAGTGGGCGGGAGCGATTTCGGCCGCGCGCATGTGTGCTTAGGCGGCCATTGTGTATGAATGTTTTTCGGAGGCGGTTGTGTGGCGTCTAGATGAAGCTACAAACCTACCCCAGTTTAGACCTTTGGACGTGGGCCGGTAGGTTTCACGGGTCGGAGTTATTAGAAAAGTAATTTCCTTGTGCTACCAAACATTGGTCTCATGGGGTTTCGGGTGAGTAGAGGCTCTTTTGGCACTTCGTTCAAAATTTTGAAACACAAGCATTCACGTTTAGAGTACTCTTGAACTATGAGGATTGGCCTAAATAAACAACGTTATATTTGACCTTGTATGTTTGAAAACCTCATTAAATTATCCGCTTCTTTTTGAAATTTTGACACTTGAAAATCCTATAACTACGATTATTTTGGAATGGAGGAGCTAAATTTGAATCTATTTTGTACATGACTACATATGCTATTATGTACAAAATCAGAGCAAAGATTGGTGCCCCCATAATTTATGTATGGTTTACAAATGCCATGATATCAAATTCAAATAATTGAATGGACTTCATGTTGAATTCGATTTTTTTAAACCACCTTAAGTTGAATTCAAATGTATGCTAGTTTATAGGTAGCTATTTATAATGTTCATTGTGTAACTTTCGTATGTATAATGTGCTTTACACACACAACATGAACTATACTCACGTTTATATTCGATTGCTAAAGCGATGCATTGTCTGGAGTTCAAAATACTAACTATGTGGATCAATTGTGTTGACTAATAACATAGACATGCTCAAATTTGATAGATTCTAGATGTCTGATGGATCAATGACCACTCCTTACGCGAATTGCAAATATCATGATCCCATCCTAATATTTGGATACAATTTATATGTTTAGTCAATGTGTACAGCAGTCTTTTACGTGTAGTTTCACTCTCCATCGGTGGTCTCTCACACATGCTCGCACACTCTCTCCCGAGGTGTCTTTCTCGAACACATGCTCTAGATATTACCCTCCCTCCCTCTCGTAACCATTTACAACTGTTTTCACTAACCTTTATCACAAGCACTCTTCCTCTTGCAAACATACACACGCAATCCCCATCGACCCTTTCTATATACATGGACCTGCCTACGTGTCTCATGTACGCACATTATCTTTAGGCATGTCTCTCATGCATTGTCTCACACCTCTCTTCCTAATCGACGAGTATGATTCTAGCAGAGCATTCTGTAGGATGCCCCTTAAAGTTAGGTTGGATGAATAGTAATATCAGAGATAAAGGGGTTAACTTAGTCCTAGAACCTAGGGTTACAAATCCTAGCCGGCTTTGTCAGTGGACACAGAGTCCTTCACAATTCTGATATCTTTGTCTTGTACGACTAGTCATCCATGGGTCTTCCTAAATGCGTCATGGGCCGACCAATGTGGCGCAGGACGGAACCTAACGAAGGGCCTCACCTCGACCCACCGGACCTCACGCGGTGACACACCCTCTGCCCCCACGTCTCATTATCTTCTCACACCCACACATACCAACACAAACACCACACACACAGAAAATTTCTCCTGGTGCCTCTATCCCCCCTGCATATACACACTCAAGGGAATGGAATCTCTCGTCGTGACGTCATATTCGTCTCTCTCTCTCTCTAGACCACTCTCATTTCTCGTGCTATCTCTCCCACGCCCCCCCCGTCGGCCCCTCTATCCATGCCTCTCTCGAATACGTAATACACACACATACCTCTCTAGGCCCCGCCAAATGCATCAACTACACATTCACACATGTTACATCACGTACCCCATTGATCTAAAAAGCCTTCTCTTCACGTTTATTTCGCATACAACATTCCTTTTGAATAAAGTGTGGCCAAAAAATTATTTTAGAGTTTCTACATATATACAACATTACAAAGTTATATGGAGGAGTATGAACACTAATTTGCATTGCATGGTGCCCACAATGATATTTATTCCGCACTGTGAATTTGTATATTTTTATACTATATACAAAGTTAGTAATAATAAAGAGAAACGAAGAGCATCTCTCTCTCCATCACATACCCCCCTGTACGCCCCTTTCACGTATGCACACAAAACTATCTCCAAGTCCTCTAAAAGTAAGCCCCCAGAAAATTTATGCATGTTTCATCTTTCTCTCGCGATATATGCAATGACGATCATTGTATTTGAAGGTAAGCATGATACGCACATTGGACTTCAGAATCCACTCATTACGGTCACCATTTACGTTTAGTGGTTATTATACAGTCAGGGGCTCACCGTACAACTCTGTATTTGCTCATGACATGACTAGTTGACCAGTTAAACGCTCCACGTGGCACCTCTAGTGTTGCATCACATTATCTCACTACCATCGTGCCCCACCTGTCGACTTGTATCTACTCTACATCTACACTCTTATAAAATACTTAAAATACACTCTTATCAAAAACAGAGTTGGTGATGATGGTGTGCCTGCCATCCTGCAATATAGGCTGTCCAATTTATATCTGACGGATTGGAAAGAAACTATGGCAATTTTGCAAAAAGGTACCCACACACCTCTCCACATTTGCAAATAAGGCCTTCCCTCATTCATCATTTTCTCTCACAAGATAAACAAGTCATACAAATGCATCTTGATGTTACGTGCAACGCACGGGCATCTTGCTAGTAAGAATGAAAACAAACGACAAAAAAATATTTGGACGGTGGTTCGAAGTCATGACCGCGGGCACAGCAGACAAGGTGGCCTTGTATTGGTATGTTGAGCCGTCTGTTTTAACACACAGGAGTTGGTGTGGTGATTATACACACACGCACTGTCGGGGATATACCCCGTGGCGTAAACCGGCTGGGAGTATAAACCGGCCGGACTGGATGATTCACTGGTAACCCGCCCGGAGCTTGGCGGTTCACGGGTTACCCGCCCGGTCTTGGCGGTTCATTAGTAACCCGATGGGCGGGTTAGATGGATGAGGAGGCCCAAGGCCCAGAAGGCCGGTTCACGTTTAATGGTGGGCCGGTTTATGAGGAAAGCGTAAGGACTATTCTCCTACAAAGGAAGCAAGACTAGGACTCCCACTTGTAATAGAGTAATCCTAATCCAAATAGGACTAGTCATGTAAACCGCCCCTTCAACATATATAAGGAGGGGCAGGGCTCCCCAAAGAGGGAGAGGCGACAAACAAGAAACAATCTTAGGGCTAGACACAAAGAGGAGAGCCGGTTTACGGCGACTCCCTCGTGATGATAATGAGACCTAGCCTCAAACAGCATGTAGGGCTATTACCGGATGATGTTTCCCGGGGCCCGAAGCTGTCTAAATCCCTGTCTTGTGTCGTGTCTCTCGATTCCGCTCAACCCCTCTCAAGCTACCACATAGATGCGTTGGCCTCGCGACTAAGTCCTGATACTAAGGACATCTGACGTGACAATTCCACGACAGTTGGCGCCCATCGTGGGGCCTGCGCACGGTGGTGTTGAGTTCTTGGAGGGACCTAATTCCGGAATCAAGAAGCTCGCGATTGATCAGATGAAAAAAGAATCGGCGTGGAGCAACCACGCAGAAGAGCCGGCAAATTTTTGTTGGAAGATCAGAATTATGGTTAAGGCTTTGGGAACCGGCGGATACGAGATTTGTAAAGATGTTAGGGTTTGCGTGCGGCGCCTCACGCGTTGCACGGCGACCCATCGAATCCGAGCACAGGTCGTTTTTGCCCGCTGCAGACGGACCGGACAAGATGTATTACACTATCCGTGCCATATGCCTACTCTTTTTCGCGTCCACATCAGTACGGATTGATGTTTAACCCAGCCGCAGTGATCCAAGGAATTAAACAATTATTACATGGCGGGGCTACCGATGATTGAGGGAAAGCTGCTCTCGTTTGGAATATACTATTATGGTTCTATTCGAGCAAGGTTCAGAATTCGTTTTTTTAATCATTGCTTTGACTAAACCAGCAACTAGTACTATACGTGAAGCTACTACATAGTAGTATTGGTTCAGGTTTTTCAATTAGCAAGGGGAACGGCCTCGACCCAGATTCAAGATTTAGTCACGACCTGGATTCTGCTTCATGGCTGAGTCGCCCACACCGATCAAACCGCCGTCAGGATTGCCAAACCATCGGGATGGTCAAAATTTGGTTGCATATACACTGTTATGCTGTTTATAAATCCAGAAAGATCAACTCATAGCCTTGGTGTTCAAACCTTAGTGTGGAAAAAGTAATCTACCCGCTGATCCATCAGCACGGGAAAATAGAGCTAATGGTCAGCAACTATCTGATCACGAAGGAAAGAAGGCGACAACTTGGAGGAGGACACAGACGTGAGCAAATTCATTCAGCCACGACTCGGAAGCAAACGTCTCCGCGGACTTGGGCTTGATCGTTGACTCGCCTCTGCCTCTGCCGCAAGCTGCTGGCCGCAACAGCCGCGCCAAGCTGGTCTCGGCCTGTGCCTCGCCCGCAAGTCTGCTCACGAGCCACCATTGCGCCGGCATCTCACCTCATCCGCGGCTGCGCCACATCGCCCGTGAACCTCCAAAGATTATATTGAGCCGCCTCTGATGCGGCATACAGATCATCAGTCACTCGCAAACATCAGGTGATATTTGTCTAAATTTATCTTATTAAACACTTACTGTCTTCTGTCAAAGAACAATTATTTTGCCCTGTAACATTTTTACACAGGACAATTGTTTATGTCATTATACCACGGATGCACGTTCGGCTGTGTCGCGCAGCTTCACGGACACGCGTATCGCGGTCCGGTTTACATCAATGCACCGGCCGACTCGCCCGTCCGCACCGCTTTACAAACACCACGGACAACTCGCATGTCCGCGCCAGCTTACAGACATCACGGCCGATTCACCCATCCGCACCGGTTTACCACGCCGCGGCCGGTTCACCCGTGAGCGACTTCAACTCCACCTAGCGATCATCAATTTCATGGCGGATTATTTTCGGCCTGGCACATCAGGTGATATATTTTATTGGCACATATTATTTTTGTCAAGGAGCAGTTTATCTTTGCCTTGGTCTGCAATATTGTATGCAGGACAATTATTCATTATAAACGTGGTTTATACCATGGGTACGAAGCACGCGCTGGCAACGTCCTGCCCGGTGTCCGTCCGTGCCACATTACACGATGAATGGACGCGTGCAAGACGCCGCCCTTACGAACCAGTTTACATCAGCTTGTCGGGACCGTGCCTGCGTTTGACTCGCCCGTCCAACCAGTTTACAACACTGTGGCCGGTTCATCTGTCCAAGCCACCTCTAATATTGTGGATGTCTTTACCGTCCATTTATTGCGGCCTGGTCCACATCAACATACCAGGCCGCACCTGTCTGCATGAGCAAGTCACAGCTGGGGTAGCCCGGTTTTCTTTCAAAATGGAGGCAAATTGTCATATACTATCAACCGCCGTCTACACCGGATGGATCAATGGGCAGGCGCACGAGTCGCCGCCACTATAGTTTGGTTAAATTCAAATCGCCAGTTGGAAGGAGCCATTGGCCGAGTTGCTGACATGGCTCATACGGGATCATTTATAACCCGCCGCAGTCATCACAACCTTCTGTGGATTCACATCGTGCTATCAGCACCAATGATATACAAGTTATGCCGGTTTATATCACGGTCGAACATGGAGAATCTCAAGCCAACTCCTCGAGTCACCTTTGAGACTTGGGGGCTACGATGACATAACTCAGCAAATCTTGCCAATTTCAGCAAAGTTAAAAACCCAGGACGATGGAGGGAAAGATAACCCGGTCCCGGAGGCTACTGTTATGAAAATTTAAAGGCTGTCGGAAAATTTCCGTCTTAGAAATTATATAACAGTTACAAAATCCCGGCTCAGTGAAGAAGTTCCGGATCATCAGAAAGGATTCCAGTTTAAAATCCGGCTCAAGGGAAGTCAGTCTCACTGAAGCTCTCAAGTATCCAGTTTACAATCCGGTTCAAGGGAAATATATTCTCCCACAAGGCTCTCAAACTCTCAAATCCGGTTTAAAAATGTCCGGTTCAAAAAGGAATTAACTTCTCGCAAGTTCGAGTTGAAAGGCCATCAGAAAATTTCCGGCTGAAAATGAAGATTCCGGTTTACAATCCGGTTCAAGGGAAAGATGTCTCCCACAAATCCTTGAAGCTCTCAATATCCGGTTCAAAATCCCGGTTCAAGAAGGATTTATCTCTTGCAAAAAAGTTAAAGGGTGCCAAAGAAGACTTGCTGCCATGATGCGCGGTCCAAACATGGTATCATGCCTTATTGGCTTATCATATTATTGGTCACTTGGGGGCTTGGTCGTATCCAACCATAGCCACGCCTCTTGATCGGCCTAGTGCCATAACATCACTGGGGGCCTTGGTCGTGTCCGAACCAACGCGACACCTTTTGATAGGCGACAGCCACCAGATCACTTGGGGACATGGTCAAGTCTGAACCAGTCACGTCTCTTAGTCGGCCTAAGGCCACAAAATCACTTGGGGGCTTGGTCGAACCCGAACCATTGCCACGCCTCTTGATCTGGCATATATGCCACGAATCATTTGGGGACCTGGCTGACTTGAACCATAGCTACACCTTATTGGGAGCTTGGTCGTGTCCGACCATGGTAACACCATCTGATCGGCTCAGTAAAGCCTCTTTTTGCAAATGGTCTTATCATTGCCTTTGCTTCCATATTTTTTCATAACTGTTATTTGATTTTTGTTGCGTTTTTTAAACCGACAACGTTTTAATCCGGTTCAACTATCAATTATAAATTGACGGAACACGGTCAAATCTTAATTCGGAGGCCATCTGCCCGGTTTGATTTCCTGTTACCATCCTATTATGGAGTAAACCGGTGTTTATCAACCCGGCTTGATTTTCAATTACAAGTTGTCAATACAGGATCAAGTTATAATCCGGAGACTATCAGCCCGGTCTGGTTTGACTACGAGTCGCCAGTATTATATATGGTTAAACCGGTGTTTATCACAACCCGGTATGGTTTATCATCAACCGGCATAGTATGAAAGGAGTTATCATTACTGAAGATTGGGGTTATCACTCTTACTACAAAAAATTGGTAAACCAATGATGTGATTCAATATCACAGGTATGATATATTTCATTGATTATTCTTAAGTGCAGCCTTGGTTATAAACCTGGGTTATATGTTGGGCATTATGACCCGTCCGGCGGTAAACCGCCAGGACACTTTAAACTTGTTGTATGCAGAAACAGGTTAAATAAAGCATGATGATAAATTATCCGGTGTTTATTAAACCGTCCTGGCTTTAAGACGATAAGTCGCCAGTATATGATGAGAAATTATGCGGTGTTTGTTAAACCGGCCTGGCTTTGGACTATACGTCGCCGGTATATATTTGGATTGCGCCATTGGAATCATGCGCTTATAAATTATTGGGTTATATTATTCAAATAGCCAAACTTGGCTGAATTTTCATTATGATATTGGATGAATAAGGTTTTCATACCGGATTACATTATCTTGAATAGCCAACATGGCTGAATTTTTATTATGGTTATTAGTATTATGATTGAGGTTTTCAAAGTCGCTTTAGCGCAATGGATATTATTCTATCGATGAATATGATTTATTCTGCAATGGAAGGAATAGTCCCGAGTCGCTGTAGGCTTACGACCCAGCACTTGGGGGCTACATTATTCAAATTGAGATTACATGCAAGTCTCATGTCGCTGCAAGCATGCACCATGACACTTGGGGGCTAATGCAAAGTCATTCTTTGTTCATCTTATTGAAGACCCGACTCATCACATTATAATGAGCCGGCCCTTGGGGGCTACCAATTGCTCCTATCAACAGTTCAAGGTACAAAGCTTTTTATCCATTATATTGCAAGGTCCACTTCTCAGTTGGTAAAGCACAAGACTCTTAACCTTGTGGACGTGGATTCAAGCCCCATGATGGGGGTTACATCATATGATGTTATTTTCATTGAAGTATATATCAAGTCTCAGCTCAATATTATCTTACTGAGCCAGCCCTTGGGGGCTACACGTTGCTGTTCAAAGTTTACAAGATTATATTTACAAAGTCCCTACTCATTATTGCATAATGACCCGGCCCTTGGGGGCTACACTGGTTGAAGTTTTTATGAGCATCAGGCAATTACAAGTCCCAGGTTGCTGCAAGCATGACAACCCGACACTTGGGGGCTACATATGGGGAATACTCAATTCTGACTAGTGATTGAGATGAACAACCTGGATTTCTTCAAAATTGTGATATTTATATTAAAGCAAAGTCTTAAGCCACCACTTTGTTCTGCTCAAGATTTGGGGGCTACAGGTATTATATTATTATCGAAGAACTATTTTCAAATTCTCTGTTTTGAGCAAACTGGATTAACCCGGCGTCACCAATCATTATGACCCTGTGTCTGTAACCCGGTGTCATCAATAATCATGAACCGGTGTTGGCAACAATCATGACCCGGAATTATCAGTTTTTATAACCAGACAATGGTGGTAATCATAAACCGGCAAGTTTTACATCTTCAAGCCGGCTGGATATCAGTTGAATATTTCAGAGACTAATATTTTTGTCAAGTCAAAGCATTGAAGGCCGATTCAAATGGATTCTTTATTTACAAATATCTTCTGCAAGCAAATTGATTATGAAGATGGTTATTAACTTGGAAGGAAGAAATGACAAGGGTTTAAGGATGATCAAGTGCCGGCTTACAAGTATATTTAAACCGGAGCACAACCCGACAAATTTGTTCTTGTTGCAGATCAGTTTAACATGGATGAATCCAAATTAAACTGGGGGCTAATGTCGGGGATATACCCCGTGGCGTAAACCGGCCGGGAGTATAAACCGGCCGGACTGGATGATTCACTGGTAACCCGCCCGGAGCTTGGCGGTTCACGGGTTACCCGCCCGGTCTTGGCGGTTCATTAGTAACCCGGTGGGCGGGTTAGATGAATGACGAGGCCCAAGGCCCATAAGGCCGGTTCACGTTTAATGGTGGGCCGGTTTATGAGGAAAGCGTAAGGACTAATCTCCTACAAAGGAAGCAAGACTAGGACTCCACTTGTAATAGAGTAATCCTAATCCAAATAGGACTAGTCATGTAAACCGCCCCTTCAACATATATAAGGAGGGGAGGGCTCCCCAAAGAGGGAGAGGCTACAAGCAAGAAACAATCTTAGGGCTAGACACAAAGAGGAGAGCCGGTTTACGGCGACTCCCTCGTGATGATAATGAGACCTAGCCTCAAACAGCATGTAGGGCTATTACCGGATGATGTTTCCCGGGGCCCGAAGCTGTCTAAATCCCTGTCTTGTGTCGCGTCTCTCGATTCCGCTCAACCCCTCTCAAGCTACCACATAAATGCGTTGGCCTCGCGACTAAGTCCTGACACTAAGGACATCTACCGTGACAATTCCACGACACGCACACATGCACACGAACTGCATCCACACAACACTCACACAAACACATGCACCCACGCACGCATGCAACACTCACACGTACACACACAGCCACGCACGCACGCAACACTCACACGCACACATGCACGCATGCATGCACACACCAGTACACCACACGACCAACACACACTCTCACGCTCAAGTGCTCAACCTACACGTGTATGCGCACACATCAGGCCCTGGCAGACACATACACAACTAGGTGATTCCCGCGCACGGGTTGGAGCCTTGTCACGCCTGCGTAAATTTGTGTTTATCTGACCTTTTCCCTATGCGAACTGAACAGGTGGGACCCACACGGAACATGGTCAATTTAACTAGTCAACATGGCGCCACACAGACTATTTGGCCGGTCAACAGAGTGCAATCCGATGCTGAACCGTGAGCAAGCGTCTGTATAATCACCGCAAAACGTATATAGTGACCGTAATCAGCTTATTCTGAAGTTCGGTGACCGTATTACACTTTTCTCTCCGTAGGCCCTCCAAAACTACATCTCTACACGTTCTCGCATGTTACAGCACTACCACTACACTCTAACACAATAAATCATATGTGTTTTTAGTTTTACTAGATATCATATTGTTACTTATAATTATTCAGTTTGCATACATTAAAATTGCCTTTGAAATGTATGGCCAGTATCATCTACCGCGCGGGAAAAATCTCGCCCTTTCCTGTTTAATCGGGTTTGTATCGATGGATCGTCCGAAACAACAAAGCTATAGTACTATACAGTACAAGTGACAGTTCACTGGGCCGTCGTGTCGTCTACTCCTTCATCATACGAGTGGAGCGCTCGCTTTCATAAATCTTCTAGCCCCTTTCGCCGACATGTGGGACATCAAGCTACCGGGTCCACGTGCCATACCGGAATACAGTGCAGGGCAGCTGGGGTGAAGCACCCTAGTCATGGCACCGGCATAGTAATGAGCAATGAGGCATCAAATCACAAAGTTGCACCTTTCCCACAGTTAAGTTGGAGGGACGAAGTAATAATGCTAAAAAAAGAAGTTGGAGGGACGAAGCAACCATCATTTTCACTCGTTGCTGAATCCGCTTCTCCCTCATCTTCTTCAACTTAACCACGTGTTGCTTCTGCCGTTGTTCTGCCTCATGTGGGACACGGATCGGCTTAGTAAAGCACTGACACGTGGGACCACATGTTAGCAAACCGCCAGGACAACATCCTCCGAAAATAAGAAACCTCCCCCGCCATCCGCGCGGCAAAATCACCTCCTTTTTACTAATCTTGATTCTATAATTTTTTAGATCAATATAATTGAGATTTGTATAGATAGCACACAGGAGCAAAACCAAGTGGTACGGTTAAGGGCATCCACAATGTGTAGCCAAATGTGAAAATAGCTTTTGGCATCGTGGGAACCATTGTGGACGGTGTTGCCAAAGCCAAAAAGATGGAACCGAAGCTCCCTGATTGATTGATTGAAGGAATAGAAAAATGCAACGTCTCTCCTCTTTCTCCCATGCTTGGACGCATGTACTAGTAGTACAGTATAGAGCATAGAGTCTACTCCCCTGTCCCTTCTATCACAAATCACAAAGCAGCGAGGCATCAAATCACAAAAGCACGGACGAAGCAACCATCATTTCACTCTTCGCTGACTCCGCTTCTCCATCGTCTTCTTCGAGAAACCATCTCACCGCACTAGTACTCCTAGTAGTACTAGTCCTTTGGTTCAACGGACTTCCTGGATGCAAATAAGGCGGTTGTCTCGGCTTGCAGGCGGCACTTGCGAAGGACTTATCGTGGTCTCCCTCAATGGTGTTCTCCGTCGAACGCACTTCGCCAAACCACACAAAAAAAAGATATCGTCGACGTCACCGCAATGGGAAGGAAGTCAAATATAGTTACTAGTACCTCCATTTTTTTGTACACAAGGCCAGTATATCAAAATTACAATTTGCAAAGGGCCACTAACACTAATCGAGGCAAAATTGATGGGGTTAGCAACCAAGGACATTAATATCCCCTACATGCATGCGGAAGTGAGAAGGTTGGTTTGCATGTCGCTGCATTGATCAAGCGATGAGGAGTGAGATGGTTAGCTCTTTGGTCTTTGGAGAAAAAAATACGCATTAATTGACACGTGAAACGAGGATTTGTATCGATTAAATCCCGCGAAGGAAAACCCCGCCTTTCTTTTTTAACACTAGTACTCCTAGTACGTACGTACTTATCCTGTTTGGGTCTAGGCCTTGCATTGCCAAACTTCGCCACACATTTTTGCCAAGCTTGCCTAAAGTTTTCAAAATGAGAAGGAGGTACACTTGCGCACGGCTGTCGCGGTCGCACCGCACCCTCACATGGTCGCTCCTGCACGCCGCGGTCGCACCGCACCCTCACACAGTCGCTCCTGCACGCCGCAAACCCAACCAAGGGAACGCACCCTCACTGACACGTGCTGTCGCATGTGAACAAACCAAACTCAGCCATCCTATCGCTGACACATAATTTTCGTTCATAGAGTATGTTTATCCAACCGCATGTTGGGGAGTATCCGTACGGCCTGTGCGGTGGTCTGTTGGGGAAGAAGAAGAGGTGAGGAAGAAGGAAAGAAGGGTTAGGAGACGTAGGATATTCATCCAACCGCCTGAAATGGTAGACTGACCCAAGTCAGGCGACTTTCATAACAAATATAAGTTTTTCCACAGCAAAAGATCCATAAAAACAACAACATAAAGAAAAACTATCACTGCTCGTGGAAAGAGACGGCCTCGTCGTCTTTGGCTGCCGGCACGAACCAACCGTAGTTGCCGACGTGTGTCTCCGCACCGTGGTTGTCCTCGGCCTCCAGCTACTCGTTCAAGCAGAGCGTGCGGGCGCTCTGCACGGACGAGAGCACAACCCGGTTCAAGTCGAGGACGTCCAGTTCCGCCTGCAGGAGGGCCTCGATGGCAGCGGCATCCGCGCGCTCTGCGTCGAGTCGAGCCTCCGCCGCCTGGTTCAAGTCCAGGACGTCCGGTTCCGCCTGCAGGAGGGCGTCGATGAGAGCGGCATCCGCGCGCTCTGTGTCGAGTTGAGCCTCTGCCGCCTGGTTCAAGTCCAGGACGTCCGGTTCCGCCTACAGGAGGGCCTCGATGGCAGCGGCATCCGCGCGCTCCGCCTCAAGTTGAGCCTTCGTCACCCAGTTCACATCCACGACATCCGGTTCCGCCTGCAGGAGAGCCTCGATGGCAGCGGCATGCGCGCGCTCCGCGTCGAGTTGAACCTCTGCCTCCTGGTCCTCCTTTAGTATCGCCATGTTGAACCGTTGGTCCGCCTGCACCATGGGGGACTCGGACGCCAGCACGAAGTCGACGTCCATCGTCTCATACCCATCGGGGGCCTTCTGCGCCGCGACCTCCGCCATGAACATTGATCGGCTTACTCCTCCTCGTAGCTTGGCTCTAGAGAACTCGGGGATTGGCCCGCCGCAAAGAGAGATTGGGAACGGAGGTCTGTGGCACCGACCGCCGCCGCAATTTCTGCGCGGCGCTCCGGCGTTAGCATCTTGTAGTAAGGGATCTTGCGACACACCATGGCTTTTTGGTGAACTAGGGGACGCTTGATGCAGGCAAGGGGATCGAAAGGTGGGGGAATGGGCTGGAGATTTGGTGTGGTTTTAGGGCAGTGGCTAGTGTAGGCTGAGTAGCGAAGATTCTGGTGTGAATAGTGGTTCCGATGACGACCGGTCAATCGGGTTTGACTGTACATCGCTCTTGTCACGTTCGCGTTGTAGCCCGGCACGCTGGCCCTCCACGTCGCTCACCGAATGGAATGCGCTTCGTCTTGCATTTTCGCTCGCTTGTGGGACCGCAGTTGAGAGCAAACCGACGTTCGTCCCCCTCACTCGCCCACGTCATATATTATACTACCACTCCCTCCGTTTTATGCGGAGTAAATAAAAATAGAGGGAGTATACTACGGATGAGGATCCCCTGACGTGGCCGAACCCATTGAGTAACTGACTTGTGGGGCCTAGCAAGCATGGGGTCCGCCAGTAAGTGACCAAAAGGGAGGGCAAGGTAGGGATACCTACGTCAGAGGATCCACTTCCACTACTACTCCCTCCTTCCATTTACTATACAGGGCCTAATGCGTTTTTCGAGGCTAACTTTGACCAAATGTTAGAGTAATAATATATGACATGCAACTTACACAAAGCATACGGTCAAATTCGTATGTGAAAGGAGTTTCCAATGATATAATTTTCACATTATACATCTCATGTACTCCCTCCATTCAAAATTACTTGACTTTCATTTGTTCAAAAATGGATGTACCTATATACTAAAACATGTCTAGATACATCTATATTTTAATAAATGGAAGTCATGTATTGTGGAACGGAGGGAGTACTATTAATCTTGTCAATAGTCAAATTGGAAACCATCTCGAGTACAAATCTAGGAGTACGTACGAATCTAACAATATTGATTGGGCGTTGTTGAATGTTGATACCTTCTTGATCAAAGTAGAGATACTTTGACTACACATAAAACCTATATGTAAACTAGAAAGGATAGGAGGGAGTATATTGTACGTTCAAAAATGAAAGGAACATTGAATACCCTTTATATATGATTTGCGGATGCTATGATCACCGGTTCAAATTTTGAATCCGCCTTAGGTATCACGTGCCCCCACTCGTTCCCTCTCGATTTCATCTCGGGGTCCGGAGATCTATTGAAAGAGGACTAGGGTGGGTACATGCGAATGATACTCGGCGGAATGTTCAAATGAGGCATGCGGGAGGATGGACTCGACTGGAGGGCGACATGATCGATGGAGAAGAGGGTTGGAGAGGAATGAGAAATAAGCAAACGCCACATGATTATACTTGAACTGCTCAAATAAACAATAAGTTGTCTCGCTTGGCCTACATAGTGAAAGGCCTAATGCGCAACAGGGAGCACTAACGCTCGAATATGGCCGGGAAAACAGGGAAACCGACATGTGGGGCACACCCGTCGGGACGACGTAGCGCAGACTAGTCCAATGGAGGAGCTGGCCCACGACCTCCTCGCCGCCGACAACCGTTCATGTGGGTCGTTGGGGCCAACAACGGGGCGCAGCTCCAGCACCGCCTCTGGACACGGCGACCGCGGTGAGCGACACGCTCATATCGTCGCTAGACACGATCGGTTTCAGTGTGCCGAGGGTGGCGTTAGTGTTGTGGCACGACCAACAGTATGTTTGGTTTGTGCCCAAGGTTGCCCCATCAAAGCATTGGGTAGCCAAAATTTTGGTTGAGGTATGGTTGCCCATGATTTGGCCGACATTGGCAAGAAAAATGAACTAGAGTTGGCTAGAGTTCATTGGCATGCCAAAAAAATGGCAACCATCCAAACAAAGACCAATCTTTGGGTCATGACCAAAATTTTGGTTGAGGTATTGGTTGCCCATGATTTGGCCGACATTGGCAAGAAAAATGAACTAGAGTTGGCTAGAGTTCATTGGCATGCCAAAAAAATGGCAACCATCCAAACAAAGACCAATCTTTGGGTCATGACCAAAATTTTGGTAAGGTGCAATCTGGCCACAATCCAAACACACCCCAACACCCGGCTCGTCGAGGATACACGGGGTGCCGCGACGCGTCCGCGTAGTGGTGTAGCATGGCCAACTGCATCCTCTGGACTTGAGACCATGTCGGGTCGTCTTGCTTTTTCAATGACATGTGGGGATTGCATGTGAGCAAAGGGCATCTCCAATGTTGCCACGACCGCAGCTGACTACCCTGGCACACCAAAACCCTCGTCCCTCGCGCCATCGCACGGTGCGTTCCCAGCCGGCGCCAGCTGCCCGCATTCATGTCGTCCGTTCGTATGTCGTCGTTAAGAGGCTCGGTGCCCGAGGAACCAACTCCGGCGACTTAATGACGCACCCAAATGCTTGGCCTCACCGGAATGTGCTACTTAAAGCGGCAACACCCAGCTAACCTCCACACCATAGCGCATCGTCCTCCTACCTGGCACCACATCCGCCATGACCACAAGTGCGAACGCTCTGCGGGAGAGCTTGTCTTCGGGGATGAAGCTCGAGGTCGCCGCCCTCGCTCAAGTCGCCTCTCGCGACGCAATAGCGGCGTAGCCGGACGCGGACGCGACCGCACAAGCGGTGGCCACGCTGGCGGCCGACGACGGGAGCACCGTCAGCCACGCGTCCTTCTTGCCGCCGTCCAACGTCCGGCACCGCCGAGGTGGGGGACTCCTCCGAGGATGAGTAGGGCATGGGAGGCGGCAGGGCATGGTGTGCCAACTGGCCGGTCCGTCTCCCGTGTTCTACTTTTCCTCGCCGGAGACCGCATCTTCACTTCACGGGTTTTGAACCCCGCCCCCGTACATAGAGATCGCAGATGGAGGACGTCGGTCGCCGCCGTAGAATAGGTTTAGGGTCGGGTTTCTTTTATTTTTCTGTCATATAAAAGTTTGAAATGTAATGAAAATCTGCCGTGTTTGCATTAATCTCGGCCGGTGTATATGAACTTTCACAATAATATACATATTGTAGGAGTACTAGCAAGATGCCCGTGCGTTGCACGGAAGATCAAGATCTTGTGGGAGAAAAGGATGAACGAGGGAAAGCCTTATCTTCAAATGTGGAGAGGAGTGCGGGTAAATTGTCATAGTTTCCTTCCTATCCGTTAGATATAGATCGGACGGCCTATATTGCAGGATGACAGGCACACCATCATCACCAACTCTGCTTTTTATTGAACCGAGACAAATCTAACATGCGAAGTAAAATAAACACATAGGGTCTATACATACACAAATTATCTTAGGCACTCCAATAGTACGTTCACTACACATTCACGCATTTCACATCTTTCTACATCTACGGGAACCTATGAAAGGGTTAACGTAAATTGCCTCTCTCTCTCCTCCCTTGATTTTCATGGTGGTGGGCCCCTCCCTCCCCCAATCTACAATCAACAGCTCACATGTTTCACATTACGTTAATTACGTAACTGGGATTACGTAGGTGTAGCATTACTCGTCCTAAAAAACCCAACTAAGCCAACCCCCCAGCATATCGCGCGGGAAAAGACCCGGTCGCGCCGTTTTAGTAGTAGTATCGATGGATCGCGCGAAGCAACAACTTTTTTTTGAGGGGGCGAAGCACCTAGTTTTTTTTGAGGAAAAAAGGCGGTACACTCATAGCACTCCTGTCGCGGTCGCATTGCACCCCACACATGTTCGGTCCTGCACACGGCTCACGCAAACGGAACGCGCTTCAGCTTGCCTCTTCACTGACACGTGGGACTGCACTTGGAGAAACCAACCATGCGCCAAACTCCCCCCGCCCACCGCGCGAAAATCCTCCCCCCCCCCCACACACAAAAATTCCCCCCAAATCCGATTCATCCGCCCTTCGGCCAACTAGCCAATAATATTTCCCAAACCCCCGTCCCCCCCCTCGTCCCCCTCCACTCCATTCACTCCGCCAAAGCCGCCCTCCCCGCCGCGCCGATACATCAGCGCCGCGGTTCGTCGAGGGGACGCACGGCGATCCTCTCGCTCCCACAGTGCTACCACCGCTGGCGACGTTCGTGTGGAGACGCATGGCGGTCAGCTTCTCCCATGGTACACGCATTCTAGACTGAGGCCCCGTTCATGTCGGTGTAGCGCTGAATGTTAGCTGATAGACGCTGTTAATCTCACTGTTTGCCGAAGTAGTTTACTGTTAATATGCTCTTCTTAAGAAGCTTCCTTGCCCTGTTCTGCACTCAATCTACTTAGCTGAGATGGCATGCCAAGGCCGATTAGTTGCAAAAATATCCTGCCATATATTTATTGTGACGTAGATTGCCATGGTCTAGTAGCCAATCTGTTAGGTGAAATAGCTCTACACTGTTTTATACTCGACCTTTGTTGCTGCGATGGCCTTCCATAGTTCGATGGTTGTGTGCTCGGCCTCATTGACTGCTGAAATAGCCTGCCATAATTTAGCACTCAAATCTGTTTGCTGAATTAGCTTTACATATATTTTGTTACTTAGATCTGCTCGTCCAAATATCTTGCCGTAGCTTTAGACATCGACCTAGGTATTTTTTTTCTGGACTTCATAAAAAAGCATATATGTTTTTCCTGTAATATCTAGTAGAAGAACTAATTTGTATGTCTAACAGATGGACATGACTTGGATAACTTCTGCTCGAAGATTCTCCGCTGCATATGTCGAGGGGGTTGAAAACTTCATGAACTTTATCAGAGCTGAGTACAGTGGTCCGAAATCAGATGTGCTTTGCCCGTGTAGCAGTTGTATGAATTCAGTTACAAGACCCCAGTCAACTGTGCAAAATCATCTACACTTGTATGGGATGTCGGTCACATATACTAGGTGGGTTCATCATGGTGAAGCTGTGAACGTCAATATTATTGACTACGTGGAAGCAGCAGATCACCATCTTGATCTGCCTGATGCTCAGGTGGAAGAGGAGGAGGAGGTGGTGGTGGCGGAGCCAGAGAGTTTGACCAACATTGAAACAATGCTACGAAATGCTCGTGCATTTCATGAACTTTCACCTACAGAAGAAAAACGGTGGGCCCGCATGTTGGAACAATGCAACATTGCTGTCACCCTAGGAAATAAGCTGTCAGTATTCTCAGCTATGGTCACCTTTCTTCAGGTGAAGACATCTGAGCGGATGACCAACAAATCATTCGATGCGATGTTGGCTGCTTTCCGCAAATCTTTTCCAGGTGCGTCTGAGCTGCCACACACCTACAGTAAAATGAAGAATTTCCTTCGTGCAGTTGGAATTGGATATGATATGATTCATGTTTGTAAGAATAATTGTGTTCTGTTCCGGAAGGATTATGCCAACTTAAGTGAATGCCTGAAATGCAAATCATCAAGATGGAAAGATGGCAATAATGTGAAGAGGATTCCTCATAATGTTCTGAGACATTTTCCAATTACACCAAGATTGCATAGGTTGTTTCATTATGCTGAAACAAGAGAGGATGTACTGTGGCATTGTAGGAACCAGGAGTACAGAGATCAGAATGTAATGAGCCATCCATCTCATGGTAGTGAGTGGAAAAGCTTCAATGATAAACACAAAAAGTTTGTTGCTGACCCGAGAAACATTAGACTTGGCTTAGCTTCAGATGGATTTAACCCATTTGGCCACCAGAGCGCCACATATAGCATGTGGCCAGTGCTTGTTATCCCTTACAACATGCCTCCAAATGTCTGCACCAAGGAATCAAACTACATGATGGCCTTGCTCATCCCAAGTCAAAAAAGTCCTGGAAAGGATTTTGATTTCTTCACGGAGCCTCTTGTGGAGGAACTTCAACAGCTATGGAAGGGTGTTCTCACTCGAGACCTATATAGCAGCCCACCAGCTGATTTCTTTCTGCATGCTGTTATAATTTGGTGCATCCATGATTATCCGGCTTTGGGCACTATGTCAGGGCGAACGACACATGGTTACAATGCATGTGTTCGCTGTGACAGGAATCCGCTGTCATACTCAATACTTAGCAAGATCTGTTACATTGGACACCGTCATTTCCTTGCCAAGGACAAGTCACATCCTAGAAAATACCAAAGACATGTGTTCAATGCAAAGCATGAAAACCGTGATGCACCAAAGAGGCTCACCGCCGATGAGTTTCAAGTGGAATTAGAGAAGGTCAGGCATATTACACTAGGAAACCATCCTGGTAATGGTAGCAGGAAAAGGAAGTGTGGCAGGGCAGAAGAGAGATTATTGTTTACCAGTAGGTCCACTTTGTGGGACTTGGAGTATTGGAAAGATTTGGATCTGCGGCATAATCTTGACGTGATGCACATCGAGAAAAATATATGTGACAGCATTATCGGCACACTTCTTAATATTGAAGGCAAGACGAAAGATACCTTAAAATCTAGGATTGATTTGACACACCTGGGTATCAGAAAGGATTTGCAGGTGCAAGATGAAGGTAAACCACGGGATATGGCACCAGTTGTGTACGTCTTGGACAAGGTAAAAAGAAAAGAATTTTGCAAGGTCCTGTCACGTGTGAGATTCCCACATGGATTTGCTCCCAACCCTGAAAGGAGAGTCGGTGTAGATGGAAACAAGGTACAAGGGTTGAAAACTCATGACTGCCACATCCTACTTCAAAGGGTTTTACCTGTTATCCTTAGAGGATTGGGCCGCCCTGACTTATACAGAGCAGTTGCAGAGTTGGGACAATTCTTCAGGGAACTCTGTAGTAGAAATATCAGGATAGATGCTTTGGAGCATCTTAGAGACAAGATACCAACTATCCTATGTGACCTTGAGAAGATATATCCTCCAGCCTTCTTTGATGTGATGGTGCATTTGGCTGTTCATCTACCTGATGAGGCACTACTTAGGGGTCCAGTACAATATGGCTGGATGTACCCTATTGAAAGGCGGCTAGGCACTTTCAAGGGCTATGTTAGGAACAGAGCTACACCCAAGGGTTCCATTGCAGAGGCCTACATTGCTATAGAAGCGTTGACATTCTGCTCAAAATACATTGAAACAGCTGGTCAACTTAGCAAATAGGTGGGTGAAGACAATCCCGGGCTCAATGTTTTTTATTCTGTTCGAGTTACAGGGAAGAGTCGACAAGAGGACAAACCTAAAGATTTGGACAAAATGGTTTGGTATGTGTTGAATAACTGTCCTGAGATACTACCTTATATCAAGTAAGTGCAGTACTGCAGCTTATACATCATAATCTACTAAACTTGCAGCACATTCTTATATATTTAGATGTTTGACGCGATCACTATGTTGTGCAGCATCTACAAAGAGGAGTTACTGCCGCAAAATCCAAGAAACATTGACAAACTGGTTATGGCAGGATTTGCGAAATGGTTCAAGAACCATTTAAGCTTTTGAAGTGCACTGTCAGTTTTTTTAATATATTGAGTACATAAGATGATCAGCTTGTCTATTTTCTAACCATGTGTTAAGAAGATGCGGGAGGATGGGCAGGCAGTTGATGATGCCCTTTACTCACTAGCAATGGGTCCTGATACTCGGGTAAGAAATTATGAATCTTGTGTTGTTGGAGATGTGCGCTACAACAACCTTGACGAGACGAAGGCAGGAAGACACAAAACCATGCCATCATGAGCACGGATACGTATGACAAAGAGATAAATGAAATGTATGCTAACATAACAGACATTGTTCAGTTGCAGTATATCTCTAGTTTCGAGGATCATCGGTGTGTGGTTCTGTTGTGCTGTTGTTTGTATAACCTGTTTTCCAGGATCGCAAAACCCAGAGCTGATGATTATTTCAAATCCATGAATGTCAAGGCGGCGTACCAGACCAACGAGCCTTTTATTTTGGCAAATCAAGCAACACATATATTTTTCTTGGAAGACACATTTGCACGTAGTGATGACTAGAGAGTATTGCAAAGGTTTGAGCAGAGGAATTCGTTTAAGGAAGTTGCACAACAAGATGATGCTTACACTGCTCCCGATGTACAAGATAACACAGATGTTCCTAATATCTTTGAGAACCATCACGTCAATGACGCCGGCAAAAAGATTGCCTATCATGCTGTGGACATACAAGAGTTGATCAAGAAGAAGCCAACGTTCGAGGATGTTGAGGACGAAGAAGAAGAAGACACCATGGGGAATTATGATTCAGACTGATACACATGGCGAAGATGTTGACGCTGCTGCTGCAGATGATGATTACATTGCTTTTGTCGTATTTGCCTGTCGGAAGACGTTTTTTTATCTACTATGTGAAATTGTGTTTGCTATGACAATTGAAATCTGATGAACATGTTGTTTAGTATTTTGTTGTGAGAACATCACTTGTTATGTATGCTGATTTGTGTTTGGTGATTGTATGACAACTAAAATATGATGACATTGTTGTTTAGTTGTACTCATATTTGGCTGTGAAACTTGAATTTGATGACATAGTTTGCTGTTGGACTGCAATTTTCTCGACGTCTTTGAATGAGAACAAAGCTGACCCGACAGGGCCTCTGCTATTTATTTATTTATGAGCAAAAGGGGATACCCCCTGATTTCCGTTAATAGAAATCATTAGATGTTCACAACACTACGCCCAACCTGCTACACAAGTTTCATTCATTACTAGTTTCAGCAAAGTGCTCATGTCGTAGCCACTGAATACATCATGAGTGCTACATACACTGCAAATAAAGAGACAATCATCCTACGGAGCACATAGATTTTGCCCATTATCTTCACAAGCTCTTTCATCTCCTCATTGCTGTCAAGGCCGTTCATCAGCTGTTGCTTGGCCATGATCATAGGAACTGCATCTTTAACCTTCTGCTCTGCATCTTCCTCTTCTGTCGTTCCTTTAGTTACTTGTCCAACACCCCAACCTGCTGGTATTGGGATTCCTCGGCTAACCAAATAATCAGCGTAGTTGCATTCCCCCACATCAGCAACTTCCCAGAAATACAAATCACACAAATCTTTCCTTTTCTGCATGAATCAAATTGGAAGATCATCAACCAAACTATTAAAAGAATCAGCAACTGAAAGCAGCAGAACAACACTTAAACATATTATTACCCCATGATTCGGGCATTTGTAGAAGACTCAACCAGGGTTGAGGATTGTGGTTGAGATGCGACGGATGACTCTGCGTGATTTGCAGCAGTGGCACCACACCAACGGCAGCGGGTTGCGATGAGCAATCGGCTGTGGTGCGCGTGCTGGAGGGGGTGTGATGAGGCCCATAGGCGATGGTACGGGTGGCGACTTGGCGCATATCTGGTTGTTGCTTGCTAAAGAGCAGGTGGACGAGCAGCCAATGGACATGGTTGCTGTGGCCAGAGCTTATGATGCTAGGCAGAGTAAGTAGAGAAGTGGAGAAGTGAACGTTGGATATGTCAGTTTCATTACTTGCAGAGTAGCATAGCACCATATATAGTCATAGTCTAGGTTTGGATTCGAACCAGCTACAGGAGCACGTCTCTTTTTTTTCTAAAACTTGGCAACGTCTCTTTACTGGTACACTAGCTTGTTCTGTACGCCTTCCCAAGTCTTTGATTTTCTTTCCCTTTTTTGCGAGGAAGGAAGGAGGACAAAATTGAGAGTTCCTGGGACTCGAACCCAAGACCTCTCGGTTGAAAACCAAGGGTGCTAGTCACCTATGTGGCGAACGTTCCCTGTGAGCAGGACAACAGACGAACGCATTTTCCTTGCAGTTTTCTTCCTATATATAAAAAAGTATGCTACTTGGTGTCCGCTTAGTCAATAAACAATTGTGCCAACCTTGACCGTTGGATTTACATTCAACGTCTGTCGTGTTTCTTCAGTCTCTTCTTCCTCGAGCCGCCAAAGCCAAACCAGCGCCGGCGGGACCGCCTGCTCCCTCCTCCATGGCTGGCTGTGATCTTCCCTGGCTCTTGTTCGTTCCCGTCCGAGGCCTCACCATCGTCCTCCGCCTTGGTTCACTCGCTGCGGCGCCGCCCTCCGGTGTTGTCAACATGGTCAACGATCGAGAGGAATAAGGAGATGACTGTACATGGTGAGGATGACAGTAGGGACCCAGCAGCGTGCGATGTAATTTTGTTTTTTCGGTACGGAGAAGGGTATCAACTGGGATGTGCAGGACCCGTGGCCCGTCTAGCCCAGACTTTTATTTCATATGTTTAGCACATGACCAGCACAGTTTGTTTTTTTCCATTCTGAAAAATGGCTAGCAAGCTACTTTGTTTTTTGCAGAATAACCAACATAGGCCTACTTGCTTTTCTATGCCCTGTTGGGCCGGAAATCTTTCAAGACGAGGAGGGATGCATTTTGCCCAGAAAATGGGCTATAAGTAATAAGAAATGGGCTATAAGTAATAATAAATGGGTTGTAAAATGAAAAAATACAGCAAACAAGCAATTAGTTCCAAAATACTGTTTTCTTTCGGATTTTGATATTTTAAATTTCATTGTTTTTGTGTGGGTAAAATTTCATTGAATTTAAATTAAGGTATATTTAGATTTAATATTAATTTGAATCTGGCTAGAAATTTCGGGCTGTATGCTGTATGTGACAGATTTGGAGGCTGGCTTGTGGGTCTACTAGGTTGACGTGTACTTTGGCTTTGTCAACTTCGTCCACAAACGATTCTAGCAGCAATGACCGTTGGATGTTAATCCAATGGCCGTGCTGCTTCTTCAATACGAATGATTCTAGCTCCAGTGACCGTACGATGTCCATCCAATGGCCATAGTGCTTCTTCAACTTCTGGTCTTCTTGCTCTAGCCGCCCAAAGCAGCGCCAGTCGTGCCGCATGCTCTTGCCTCCCGTCGCTGGCCGTGCTGCCGTGGAGGCCTCACCGCCCCCTGCTATTCCCACCGCTGGCCAGGCCTTGTGGCGACGGCAGCCTCACACCGCAGCCGAACCAGTGAACCCTCGTACTCCTCTCCGCGTGGGCTTCCACTGTCGCGTCTTCCCCGGCTCCCCGTCGTCCCCTTGCTAGGCCTCGCCGTCGTCCATCGCCCTGGTGCTCTCGGCTCGGCGTGGTCAATATGGTCAAGGAACAACTTCCATCGGACGTGGACTGTACGTGGAGAGGCTGGCAGCTGGGTCCACGGCCGCAGCAAGGAAGTGCCTCCTTATTACGCGGAAAATAATTATTCCTCCACCTGATAGCTGGGACCCACCAGACGGGCCACTGTATTTTGCGAATAAAACGTTTCCCCCTGAATGCTGGGACCCACCAGCTACATCTTCGCACGCAAGGAAGTGCGTCTGGGCAAAAAAATGATTTGCCCCCCTGACTGCTGGGACCCACCAGCTACATCTTCGGACGCAAGGAAGTGCGTCCGGGCAAAAAAATGATTCGCCCCCTGACTGCTGGGACCCACCAGCTACATATTCTTACGCAAGGAAGTGCGTCCGGGCAAAAAAAAAACGATTCCCCCCCCCTGGCTGCTGGGACTCACCAGCTACATCTTCATACTCAAGGAAGTGCGTCCGAAAAAAAACGATTCCCCCCCTGACTGCTGCAACCCACCAGCTACATCTTCGCATGCAAGGAAATGCTTGACAGTCGGGACCCACCTGGTCGAAGCGTACGTAGCGTTATCATTCTGGTCGCGAATGTGTACGTACATATATACTGGTCGATGTAGAGGCGTGCACGTGTCGTAGTAGAGGCGCGCACGTAGCATGTACACGTACGTACATCGGCCAGTGTGCAAGAAAGAAAATACGTCCACATATGTGTACATACGGGCCGGGTCTCGAATGCCTACTCGCGCATACGTACGGCCAGGGCTCGTGTACATGGCTGGGTCGGAACGGAGAAACAACGTCATCGTCGTGTTCATGGGGAGCCAACCGGCTGGGTCAGAACGGAATGTGTCGTCGTGTTCATCGGGAGGGCTTGGACGGAACAAGCGATGAAAACGAGGCCTGGCGTACCCCAGAACGGAGGAAACAGCCTTGTGTTTGACTGGCCACGTTCAAAACGGGATCCTGTTCATCGGGAGGGGTCTGGCGTACCGCAAAACGGAGGAAACGGACCTCCTACAATCGAAACGGGGGTCCTGTTGATCGAGAGGGGTGTGGCGTACCGCAAAATGGACGAAACGAACCTCCTACGGTCGAAACGGGGGTCCTGTTGATCAGGAGGGGTGTGGCGTACCGCAAAACGGACGAAAGAGACTTGTGTTGGAGCGCTACGGTCGAAACGGGGGTCATATTCATCGGGAGGGGTGTGGCGTACCGCAAAACAGGACTCCACGAGATATTGTTCATCTCCACCGTCGACCTCCTCCAGTCTCCACGGGCTACCGTCGACCTCCTCTAGCCTCCACGGGCTCCTGTTCATCCAGCCTCCACCGCGCGCTACTCCACCGGCTACTGTTCAACCAGCCCTCCACGGGCACCCCTCCATCATCTACTGTTCATCCAGCCCTCCACACCACGGGGTCTTGTTCATCCACCCCTCCACGGGCACCCCTCCACCGTCTACTGTTCATCCAGCCCTCCACCCCACGGGGTCCTGTTCATCCACCCCTCCACGGGCACCCGTCCATCGTCTACTATTCATCCAGCCCTCCACACCATGGGGTCCTGTTCATCCAGAGGCAACGCCACCGCTCACAGTTCATCTACCCCCCCCCCCCCCGCAGCGCTCACTGTTCATCCAATCGACAGTTAGCAGCAATAGCGAAGGAATCGCTCGATCGGGTTCAGTTAACAGCCATCGATCGAACGCTCGGGTTTAGTAACGCGTAGCCTGCAGTGCAATCGCTCGGGTTCAGTTAGAGCCCAACGCCTCGCTCGGGTTCAGTTAGAGCCAACGCCTCGCACACACGCGTGTACGTGTACGAGAGAAACGCGCATCGCTCGGCCCCCCGACCTCCCACCGTAACCGGGAACTCCCCGAAATTTTCCTCGCCCTCGCTTCTACCATGGTTTTTTCCGTCATGGACGGCCCAAATAATGTCATCCAGCTGCATCTCCGGCCCACCCAGGACGAAAAGCCCATTTTCTGTCATGAATTTTTGTCATAGAAGTAGGAGCCCACCACATCTATGATGATACCGGGTTTTGTCACAATTATCATCATAGAAGTGTCATATGTATGACATAAATTTTTTCCGTTCGGCCCAAAATGTCATGGATGTGTCTTTTTTTTGTAGTGAACAGGCACGTCCTCACAAATGCCGACAGGTATAGCAGTTGATTTATCAGCCATTTGCAAGGATATCTCAGTGGGTGTCAACTTACTTAATTCAAGTCTACGGTACAAGGAAAGAGGCATAACACTAACACCCGCTCCTGAATCACATAAAACAGTTTTAACATAATTTCTTTTTATGGAGCATGGTATAGTAGGTACTCCGGAATCACCAAGTTTCTTAGGTATTCCTCCCTTAAAGGTATAGTTGGCTAGCATGGTGGAGATTCCATCTTCAGGTATTTTCCTTTTATTAGTGATGATATCTTTCATATATTTAGAATAAGGGTTTGTTTTAAGCATATCAGTTAAGCGCATGTGTAAGAAAATAGGTCTAATCATTTCAGCAAAACGCTCAAAGTCCTCATCATCCTTTGTCTTGGATGGTTTAGGAGGAAAGGGCATGGGTTTCTGAACCCATGGTTCTCTTTCTCTACCATGCTTCCTAGCAACAAAATCTCTCTTATCATAACATTGGTTTCTTGATTGTGGGTTATCAAGACCAACAGCAGGTTCAATTTCTATATCATTGTTATTACTAGGTTGAGCATCTACATGAACATCATTATTAGCATTATCATCAGGTTCATGTTCATCTCCGGATTGTGTTTCAGCATCAAAGATAGAAGTATCATTAGGATTCTCAGGTGTTTCTACATTAGGTTCACTAGAAGCATGCAAAGTCCTATCATTTTTCTTTTTCTTCTTCTTATTAGAGCTAGGAGCATCTAGATTATTATTCTGAGAATCTTGTTCAACTCTCTTAGGGTGGCCTTCAGGATACAAAGGTTCCTGAGTCATTTTACCAGTTCTAGTAGCCACTCTAACAGCAAAGTCATGTTTATTATTTAGTTCGTCTAGCAATTCATTCTGAGCCTTAAGTACTTGTCTAGCTTGAGTGGTGACCATAGAAACATGTTTACTAGTAGTTTAAGTTCACGTTTAACTCTAGACATATAATCACTCAAGCGTCCCATCATATAAGCATTATTTTTCAATTATCTACTAACATAATCATTGAAATTTGCTTGTTTATCCATAAAGTCATCAAATTCATCTAAGCATGGGCTATGAAATTTAGTAGACGGGATTTCAACTTTATCATATCTATAGAGAGAATTTACCTTCACTACCTGTCTCGGGTTATCAAGACAATGCGTTTCTTCGACAGGTGGTATATTAAGACCATGTATTTCTTCAATAGGTGGTAAATTCTTAACGTCTTTAGCTTTTATACCTTTTTGTTTCATTGATTTCTTTGCCTCTTGCATATCTTCAGGACTGAGAAATAGAACACCTCGCTTCTTCAGAGTGGGTTTAGGAATAGGCTCAGGACTTGGCTCAATTGGTTCAGGAATTGCCTCAGTACTTGGCTCAGGAAGAGTCCAATTATTTTCATTTGTCAACATATTGTTCAATAATAATTCAGCTTGGTCAATTGTTCTTTCCCTGAAAACACAACCAGCACAACTATCCAAGTGGTCCTTGGAAGCATCAGTTAGTCCATTATAAAAGATATCAAGTATTTCATTTTTCTTAAGTGGATGATCAGGCAAAGCAGTAAGTAATCGAAGAAGCCTCCCCCAAGCTTGTGGGAGACTCTCTTCTCTGATTTGCACAAAGTTATACATTTCCCGCAAGGCAGCTTGTTTCTTATGAGCAGGAAAATATTTAGCAGAGAAGTAATAAATCATATCCTGGGGACTACGCACACAACCAGGATCAAGAGAATTAAACCAAATCTTAGCATCACCCTTTAATGAGAACGGAAATATCTCAAGGATATAATAATAGTGAGACTTCTCATCATTAGTAAACAGGGTGGCTATATCATTTAACTTGGTGAGATGTGCCACAACAGTTTTAGATTCAGTGCCATAGAAAGGATCAGATTCAACTAAAGTAATAATCTCAGGATCAACAGAGAATTCATATTCCTTATCAGTAACAAAGATAGGTGAAGTAGCAAAAGCAGGGTCATGTTTCATTCTAGCATTTAGAGTCTTTTGTTTCAGCTTAGCTAACAATTTCTTAAGATCTGATCTATCATTGCAAGCAAGAAAATCTCTAGCAGTTTCTTCATCCATAACATAACCCTCAGGAACAACAGGCAATTCATAATTAGGAGGAGAACCTTCATCATCACTTTCATCAATAATTTCATTTTCAATAATTTCATTCTCCCTAGCCTTAGTAAGTTGTTCATCAAGAAATTCACCTAATGGCACAGTAGTATCAAGCATAGAAGTAGTTTCATCATAAGTATCATGCATAGCAGAAGTGGCATCATCAATAACATGCGACATATCAGAATTCATAGCAGTAGCGGGTTTAGGTGTCGCAAGCTTATTCATAACAGAAGGAGAATCTAGTGCAGAGCTAGATGGCAATTCCTTACCTCCCCTCGTAGTTGAGGGATAAATTTTAGTTCTTTGATCTTTCAAGTTCTTCATAGTGATCGGCAGATATAAATCCCAAGTGACTCAGAGAATAGAGCTATGCTCCCCGGCAACGGCGCCGGAAATTTGTCTTGATAACCCACAAGTGTAGGGGATCGCAACAGCTTTCAAGGGTAGAGTATTCAACCCAAATTTATTGATTCGACACAAGGGGAGCCAAAGAATATTCTTGAGTATTAGCGGTTGAGTTGTCAATTCAATCACACCTGGATAACTTAGTGTCCGCAGCAAAGTATTTAGTAGCAAAGTAGTATGATAGTAATGGTAGCGATAGCAAAAGTAATATTTTTGGGTTTTGTAGTGATTCTGTGATTGTAACAATAGCAACGAAAAAGTAAATAAGCAAAGCACGAGATGTGAAAAGCTCGTAGGCAATTGATCAGTGATGGATAATTATGTCGGATGCGATTCCTCGTGTAATAGCTATAACATAGGGTGACACAGAACTAGCTCCAATTTCAATGTAATGTAGGCATGTATTCCGAATATAGTCATACGTGCTTATGGAAAAGAACTTGCATGACATCTTTTGTCCTACCCTCCCGTGGCAGCGGGGTCCTAGTGGAAACTAAGGGATATTAAGGCCTCCTTTTAATAGAGAACTGGACCAAAGCATTAACACATAGTGAATACATGAACTCCTCAAACTACGGTCATCACCGAGAAGTATCCCGTTTATTGTCACTTCGGGGTTGTCGGATCATAACACATAATAGGTGACTATAGACTTGCAAGATAGGATCAAGAACACACATATATTCATGAAAACATAATAGGTTCAGATCTGAAATCATGGCACTTGGGGCCTAGCGACAAGCATTAAGCATAGCAAAGTCATAGCAACATCAATCTCAGAACGTAGTGGATACTAGGGATCAAACCCTAACAAAACTAACTTGATTATATGATAAATCTCATCCAACCCATCACCGTCCGGCAAGCCTATGATGGAATTACTCACGCACGGCGGTGAGCATCATGAAATTGGTGATGGAGGATGGTTGATGATGACGACAGCGACGAATCCCCCTCTCCGAAGCCCCGAACGGACTCCAGATCAGCCCTCCCGAGAGAGATTAGGGCTTGGTGGCGGCTCCGTATCGTAAAATGCGATGAAACTTCCTCTTTGATTTTTTTCTCCATGAAACGGAATATACAGAGTTGGAGTTGAGGTCGGCGGAGCTGCAGGGGGCCCACGAGATAGGGGGCGCGCCCAGAGGGGGTGGGCGCGCCCCCCCACCCTCATGGACAGGGTGTGGGCCCCCTGGTCTTCATCTTTTGCCAGTATTTTTTATTTTTTCTGAAACTTGTCTCCGAGGATTTTCAGGTCATTCCGAGAACTTTTGTTTTCTACACATAAAACAACATCATGACAGTTCTGCTGAAAACAGCGTCAGTCCGGGTTAGTTTCATTCAAATCATGCAAGTTAGAGTCCAAAACAAGGGCAAAAGTGTTTGGAGAAGTAGATACGTTGGAGATGTATCAATTACTCCCTGGTTCAGTGCGGCATGCTTTACAGCTTAGAACCGGAGCTCCAAAAACGTTTCGAGCAGCATAGAGCATATGAGATGTTCCAAGAGCTGAAAATGGTTTTCCAAGCTCATGCCCGGGTCGAGAGATATGAAGTCTCCGACAAGTTCTACAGTTGTAAGATGGAGGGGAATAGTTCTGTCAGCAAGCACATACTCAAAATGTCTGGGTTGCACAACCGCTTGTCTCAGCTGGACATTAACCTCCCGGATGAGGCGGTCATTGACAGAATCCTTCAGTCGCTCCCACCTAGCTACAAGAGCTTTGTGATGAACTACAATATGAAGGGGATGGTGAAAACCATTCCTGAGGTATTTTCAATGCTAAAATCAGCGGAGGTGGAGATCAATAAAACCACTAGTTTCAAGAAAGGCAAGGGTAAGAAAAACTTCAAGAAGGATGGCAAGGGAGTTGCCGCGCCCGGTAAGCCAGTTGCTGGGAAGAAGCCAAAGCACGGACCCAAACCTGAGACTGAGTGCTTTTATTGCAAGGGAAACGAACACTGGAAGCGGAACTGCCCCAAGTACTTAGCGGATAAGAAGGCCGGCAACACCGTATATGTGATATACATGTTATTGATGTGTACCTTACCAGTACTCGTAGTAGCTCCTGGGTATTTGATACTGGTGCGGTTGCTCATATTTGTAACTCAAAACAGGAGTTGCGGAATAAGCGGAGACTGGCGAAGAACGAGGTGACGATGCGTGTCGAGAATGGTTCCAAGGTCGATGTGATCGCCGTCGGCACGCTACCTCTACATTTACCTAAGGGATTAGTTTTAAACCTCAGTAATTGTTATTTAATGCCAGGTTTGAGAATGAACATTGTATCTGGATCTCGTTTAATACGAGATGGCTACTCATTTAAATCCGAGAATAATAGTTGTTCTATTTATATGAGAGATATGTTTTATGGTCATGCCCCGCTGGTCAATGGTTTATTCTTAATGAATCTCGAACGTGATGTTACACATATCATAGTGTGAATACCAAAAAATGTAAGATTGATAATGATAGTCCCACATACCTGTGGCACTGCCGCCTTGGTCACATTGGTGTCAAACGCATGAAGAAGCTCCATGCAGATGGAATTTTGGAGTCTGTTGATTACGAATCATTTGACACATGCTAACCATGCCTCATGGGCAAAATGACCAAGACCCCATTCTCTGGAACAATGGAGCGAGCGACCAACTTATTGAAAATTATACATACTGATGTGTGCGGTCCAATAAGCGTTGAGGCTCGCGGTGGCTATCGTTATGTTCTCACCCTGTCCTGGAAATCATGTTGTTAGACAACGGTGAACCTTTGAACTATGAAGAAGCGATGGCGGGCCCAAACTCCAACAAATGTCTTGAAGCCATGCAATCCGAGATAGGATCCATGTATGAAAACAAAGTATGGACTTTGACAGACTTGCCTGATGATCGGTGAGCGATAGAAAATAAATGGATCTTTAAGAGGAAGACGGACGCGGATGGTAATGTTACCATCTATAAAGCTCGACTTGTCGCTAAGGGTTATCAACAAGTTCAAGGGGTTGACTACGATGAGACTTTCTCTCCCGTAGCGAAGCTGAAGTCCGTACGAATCATGTTAGCAATTGTCGCATACTATGATTATGAGATATGGCAAATGTACGTCAAATCGACATTCCTTAACGGCTATCTTAAGGAAGAATTGTATATGATGCAGCCGGAAGGTTTTGTCGATCCTAAGAATGCTAACAAGGTATGCAAGCTCCAGCGATCCATCTATGGGCTGGTGCAAGCATCTTGGAGTTGGAACATTCGCTTTGATGAGATGATCAAAGCGTTTGGGTTTATGCAGGCTTATGGAGAAGCCTGCGTTTACAAGAAAGTGAGTGGGAGCTCTGTAGCATTTCTCATATTATATGTGGATGACATACTTTTGATGGGAAATGATATAGAACTTTTGAACAGCATAAAGGCCTACTTGAGTAAGTGTTTTTCAATGAAGGACCTTGGAGAAGCTGCTTATATATTAGGCATCAAGATCTATAGAGATAGATCGAGACGCCTCATAGGTCTTTCACAAAGCACATACCTTGATAAGATATTGAAGAAGTTCAATATGGATCAGTCGAAGAAGGGGCTCTTGCCTCTGTTGCAAGGTGTGAAATTGAGCTCGGCTCAATGCCCGACCACGACGGAAGATAGAGAAAAGATGAGTGTCATCCCCTATGCCTCGGCCATAGGGTCTATTATGTATGACATGCTGTGTACCAGACCTGATGTAAACCTTGCCGTAAGTTTGGTAGCAAGGTACCAAAGTAATCCCGGCATGGAACACTGGACAACGGTCAAGAATATCCTGAAGTACTTGAAAAGGACTAAGGATATGTTTCTCGTTTATGGAGGTGAAGAAGAGCTCGTCGTAAAGGGTTACATCGATGCTAGCTTCGACACAGATCTGGATGACTCCAAGTCACAAACCGGATACGTGTATATTTTGAATGGTGGGGCAGTAAGCTGGTGCGGTAGCAAGCAAAGCATCGTGGCGGGATCTACATGTGAAGCGGAGTACATGTCAGCCTCAGAGGCAACACATGAAGCAATCTGGATGAAGGAGTTCATTACCGACCTAGGAGTTCTTCCCAATGCGTCGGGGCCGATGACTCTCTTCTGTGACAACACTGGAGCTATTGCCTTTGCCAAGGAGCCCAGGTTTCACAAGAAGACCAGGCACATCAAGCGTCGCTTCAACTCCATTCGTGAAAATGTTCAAGATGGAGACATAGATATTTGCAAAGTGTATACGGATCTGAATGTCGCAGATCCGTTGACTAAACCTCTTCCGCGAGCAAAACATGATCAACACCAGAACTCTATGGGTGTTCGATTCATCACAATGTAACTAGATTATTGACTCTAGTGCAAGTGGGAGACTGTTGGAAATATGCCCTAGAGGCAATAATAAAATGATTATTATTATATTTACTTGTTCATGATAATTTTCTATTGTTCATGCTATAATTGTATTAACCGGAAACCTGATACATGTGTGAATACATAGACCACAACATGTCCCTAGTGAGCCTCTAGTTGACTATCTTGTTGATCAACAGATGGTCATAGTTTCCTGACTATGGACATTGGATGTCATTGATAATGAGATCACATCATTAGGAGAATGATGTGATGGACAAGACCCAATACTAAGCATAGCACAAGATCGTGTAGTTCATCTGCTATAGCTTTTCTAATGTCAAGTATCATTTCCTTAGACCTTGAGATTGTGTAACTCCCGGATACCGTAAGAGTGCTTTGGGTGTACCAAACGTCACAACATAACTGGGTGACTATAAAGGTGCACTGCAGGTATCTCCAAAAGTGTCTTTTGGGTTGGCACGAATCGAGACTGGAATTTGTCACTCCGTATGACAGAGAGGTATCTCTGGGCCCACTCGATAATGCATCATCATAATGAGCTCAATGTGACTAAGTGGTTAGTCACGGGATCATGCATTATGGAACGAGTAAAGTGACTTGCCGGTAACGAGATTGAACGAGGTATTGGGATACCGACGATCGAATCTCGGGCAAGTAATGTACCGATTGACAAAGGGAATTGTATACGGGATTACTTGAATCCTCGACATTGTGGTTCATCCGATGAGATCATCGTGGAACATGTGGGAGCCAACATGGGTATCCAGATCCCGCTGTTGGTTATTGGCCAGAGAGCTGTCTCGGTCATGTCTACGTGATTCCCGAACCCGTAGGGTCTACACACTTAAGGTTCGATGACGCTAGGGTTATAAGGAAGATTTGTGTGTGATTACGGAATGTTGTTCGGAGTCCCAGATGAGATCCTAGACTTCACGAGGAGTTCCAGAATGGTCCGGAGGTGAAGATTTATATATGGGAAGTCATCATACAGTCACTGGAAGTTTTCGGGGGTATACTGGTATTGTACCGGGACCATCGGAGGGGTTCCGGGGGTCCACGGGGAGGGTCCACCTGCCCCGGAGGGCCTTATGGGCTGTGGGTGGAAGGGAACCAGCCCCAAGAGGGCTGGGCGCCACCCTCCCCCTAGGGCCCATGCGCCTAGGGTTGAGGGGAACCCTAGGGGGGGCGCCTCCCCTTGCTTGGGGGGCATGCCCCCTCCCCCCTTGGTCGCCGCCCCCCTCTAGATCACATATAGAGGGACTGGCCCCCCTTCACCCTTCTCCTATAAATAGAGGGGCGAGGGGAGGGCTGCAACACCACATCCAAGGCGCAACCCCTCCCCTCCCTAACACCTCTCCTCCTCCGCGCGAGCTTGGCGAAGCCCTGCCGGAGAACTGCCACTCCATCACCACCATGCCATCATGCTGTTGTTGGATCCTTCTTCCTCAACCTCTCCCTCCTCCTTGCTGGATCAAGGCGCGGAAGATGTCACCGGGTTGCACGTGTGTTTTACGCGGAGGTGTCGTTGTTCGGCGCTAAGATTGGAATCCACTGCGATCTGAATCACTTCGAGTACGACTCCTTCATCCGCGTTCTTGTAACGCTTCCGTCTCGCGATCTTCAAGGGTATGAAGATGCACTCCCCTCTCTCTCGTTGCTAGTTACTCCATAGATTGATCTTGGTGATGAGTAGAAATTTTTTAATTTCTGCAACGATTCCCAACATAATTCCCATAACAACTCTAGCGTCACCTAACCTTAAGTGTGTAGACCCTACGGGTTCAGGAATCATGCAGACATGACCGAGACAGCTCTCCGGCCAATAACCAGATCTGGATACCCATGTTGGCTCCCACATGTTCCACGATGATCTCATCGGATGAACCACGATGTCGGGGATTCAATCAATCCCGTATACAATTCTCTTTGTCAATCGGTATGTTACTTGTCCGAGATTCGATCGTCGGTATCCCAATACCTTGTTCAATCTCGTTACCGGCAAGTCACTTTACTCGTTCCGTAATGCATTATCCCATGACTAACTACTTAGTCACATTGAGCTCATTATTATGATGCATACCGAGTGGGCCTAGAGATACCTCTCCGTCATACGAAGTGATAAATCCCAGTCTCGATTCGTGCCAACGCAACAGACACTTTCGGAGATACCTGTAGTGTACCTTTATAGCCACCCAGTTACATTGTGACGTTTGGTACACCCAAAGCATTCCTACAGTATCCAGGAGTTGCACAATCTCATGGTCTAAGGAAATGATACTTGACATTAGAAAAGCTTTTAGCAAACGAACTACACGATCTTGTACTATGCTTAGGATTGGGTCTTGTCCATCACATAATTCTCCCAATGATGTGATCCCGTTATCAATGATATCTAATGTCCATGGTGAGAAAACCATGACCATCTATTGATCAACGAGCTAGTCAACTAGAGGCTCACTGGGACAGGTTGCGGTCTATGTATTCACACATGTATTACGGTTTTCGCTTAATACAATTATAGCATGAACAATAGACAATTATCATGAACAAGGAAATATAATAATAACCATTTTATTATTGCCTCTATGGCATATTTCCAACAGATTTCAGCTGGGAGGGCCTTCAACTTTGGCCCACATTGACATGCAAGGTCTTGATGGATGTAGTGAAAAACCCTATCAGCCAAATGTCATGCAACAAGGCCGCTGCACCGGAGAATTTCACCAAGATCTTCATAAAAGATATTGGGGAATTATGAAAAACGACATCATATGAGGCATCCATCTTTTACGTAACCTCCATTTGGAGAATCTTCAATGGATAAATTTCGCAAATATTGTTTCATTGAATAGATGGGGGCGAAGGGACATCTCCATGGCCGACGCGATGGCGGAGTTCGAGGTGGCCCAAGTGAAGGAGGCGGTGGAGCAGCAGGCCGTCCTCGACTCCATCCGGTCTGAGGCGAAGGTGGAGGCCAACCACCGCTTCCTCCAACAGGCGGAGCTCGACGGGGTCTTCGTCGGAGAGGAGGAGGAGGGCGAGCCGGGGGTGTGGGAGGTGATCATCCACTAGGTAGAAGGTCCGTCCGGCACTCTTCATGGATTTGGTATATGAAATGCCCGACGATGAGTAGTATAGGCTAGTTTATGTTATCTACGTAGTATGTAGATCATGTTTTGCATGTTATTTATGGATTTGATATATGAAATATGAAATAAAAGGTATTTGGTTGCAGCAGACAGAAAAATAGGGTGTCCGGTCACTCTTCGTGGACACGGCCGAATGTGTCCACGGACTATAAGGCGCCGGATTTGATATATCTGTTTGTAGATGTTCTTAATCTGCTTGCTCTGCTTAGCGTGCTTCCCTCCTGCCCAAGACAGCAAAACCGTCTGAGATACCTTAACGTATAGGGTGTGGACTACACTATAAAGATGGCAATACTCACCCACTAGTCCACTACAAATTAATCGACACAAAATGATGATACAAGTGGTATCTGATCTCTCGTCCATGTAGGAACAAAACGGGTCCTGATGTACAGTACACATGCTCTCCATCACTAGTTAATCTCGGTGCATGCACCCTGGCATTCCTCTCCTCAATCATGCCGCCGCAAAGAAATCACGGTCCGTACACCGGTATACACGGCTCAGAGAACCGGAGCGTACGTGCACGAAGCACCGCAGAGCGCAGAAAACGTACGATACGTGGCAAAACAAAGGAACAAAAATCATGCGTGCCCGTGTGCGTCTGTGTTCACGAGCCACTTGGAACCGACGGGAGTATCGTAATCGTACTCGCGCGCGTCGCGTCGCCATGCCGTGTCTCGTCCTCGTGGCGTATGATTGTGCCGGTGGTGCGCGGCCTGCATCCGGTCCGACAAGAACGCCTGGCCGCTTGATGATGAGTGGGGGAGAGGAAAAGGATGGCGCGCAAGCCAGCCCCGGCCGACCCAGCCCACGTTCTCCCGCCCTCTTTCGAGCTGGCGGAGGAATCTTGTGCTCGTTCCCCTCCAATGATCCGCCATCGGTTAGGGTTTAGGAGATGGTTAATGCGCGGTTCCCCCCTCGCACCATCGTCGCTGCTGTACAGCAGTTGCGAGATCGACGGGGACGAATCATTGGGCCGAGGCCGGCGAGGTTCGCTGATTAATAATACGAAAGCCGCAACCGACGCACGTATCATTTAGGAATCCGCTTTGCCGTGCGTTCGTGTAGGTTGTGGCGGCCGATCTTCTCCCTCGTCGTGATACGGCGAGCACATGCGCCGGATAATGCCCGATCGCCCGTGTTCAAGGGGCCGGGATACGCGTGGCTAAATTATTTGCTATGCTGGCTCGGGGTGATTAGATTAGATGATGATACCCGGAATCTGGTGGTTAGAGAGGGGCTCTCCTTCCGTGCGCATTCGTTCCATTTGATCCACCTATCTATCTATCCGAGCTTGTGACAAGTGGCCAATGTGCAACAGGAGAAGTACGGCGGGAGGGCATGATCTGATTCTATACGAATCATCGTGTCTCAAATGCTTGATCTATCCATCTATCTAGCTGATAGATAGACAGCCACGTTCTTTGCACCAGTGCCGGTGACACTGCTGCAAGTTTAAGGCCGGCTGGTGTGTCATGTGCGTGGTGATGTGCAGCACCATTGTTTTCGGCTGCCCGGACATGTTCCAGATTGAGATGTAGTATATCCAGTCCAGCAGGGAATGAGTGCATGCATGCATGCATGAACCTTATGGCACACCATGCGTTGCTTTGTCCTACCACGATGAGCAGCCCTCATTCTGCCCGGCTTGCATTGCATGAACCTCAATGATCTGACCTGAATGCACGCAGCATCCCCGGCCCTTGACCGCATGGTTGGGCCCTACGCGTCCATGCCGAGCTATCAGGCTTTGCATGATTGGATAATCACCCAAGACCAGCCGAGTATTCCGCATGCAAATGCAATGTGTCAAATTTTGCAGGCACACCACCACTCGGCGAGTAGCAGGCCAGCCGCTTTTCGGTTTTCGCCTGGTTTTTGGTTAATTAATTAGACAATTCTCTTCTTCTTAATTAATCGATGAGTCAAATCTTTTGCCTCGATTTCGAAAAAAAAAGCAAGCCAGCCGCTTTCCAGGAATACGGAGACGAGCAGCCGCTTTCCATGTTCGGACGGACGTAATTTCTTCTGTCAAATGGGCCCGTTTAAAATAGCTAGTCGTAACTTGTTACTTTGGATACCTATGCAAGTACTCAGCTTGTCAGGTTACCTTTCTCAGCCGACGGCATCTTTTTTCTCACTGTGAGTGCTTGTCAGGCGTTCAAGATCTCTGACGGAAGGTACACTGCTATATGTGGCACCAACCCATTTACTACGCAATCAGTCGCCATTGACCGTCTCGGCAATATACTGCGACGCGTGACTGCCGTAACAGAAACCATGGTGCACCTTGGCATTGCAAAGAGAGGAGACGTGCCACCCCGTCGCACGGACTCGTGACGGAAGCCAGACACAAAAAAACGGCGGATCGATTGGCCTTTACCAATCATTCACCGGCAGTCGAGTACAATAGACATTGGACGCACCACAAGAGCAACAAAAAACGGCCGGCTTCCCCGTATAATGACAGCACAGTGTTAGTGTACGCCACGACCACGAGAGCTTGATCTACGCCGCTGCACAACATGGCTAGGCCAAAACGGGGCCACGCTACCACGCATTGGATCGTCGTCACCGGCGAGGCTCACTGCGTCTCCCCACACTACGTACGTACAGTAGGTCGACAACACCAAAAAACTCGCCGGCCCCGGTGCATGTTTGGACCGATCGACCGGAGTACAGATCCACATTAAAAACCTGCCCCAACCCAAAAAGAAAGAGAAAACCCTGCCGCGGAACGGAAGGAGTGGGAGGAACGAACGAACGAGCCAACGATTAAACGAAGCGCCGGCACGATCGGGGACGCGTACAAATCCGCATCCGCTCAACCAACTCCGGGAGACATGGCATGTGCGGCGGGCCCCGGCGCGCCCATTATTCCGATGCCAATCTTGCGGGAAAGCACCCCACTTTCCGTGCCCGCCGAGCTACCGCGACCCGGGAGAGGGACGGGCGCGCGGAGGAGGGGAGGCCGGCCGCGGGACAGCCGTCGTGCGGGTAATGTGCACCGGTGCTGGGTCGGGGAGGGCCGATGCGGCGTCGGTCTCGGCGGAGGGTGGGACGCAGCGCATGATGGGCGCATACGTACGTGGGCGACGTCCCCGCCGTGCCCTCGAGATGAACGAGCGAATGGATGGATGGATGGATGGATTCCACTTCCACCACATCCACATGCGTGCCTGCCAGGTTGGTGGATTGCACCACAGTTCCTTGAATAGCCGGTGCAGGGCTACGGGGCAACATCGTGTTGGGGCTAGCCTGGTCCATGTGTTGGGGACTTGGGGCTAGGCCGGCCCGGGTCCTGCTCACATTTGGTGGCAGATGAATCAAGGCTGTGCCTGTGATTTCGCAGAGTTGTTCGGCTCATTGACTCGCAGAGTATACAATGTACCAACTGTGAATCGTGCAAGGTTCATTCACGACTGGCCACTTGTAGTGCTGCGACAGTGTTACAGACGGGACAGGTACAGCAGCAGTAAAAGTGCAGTTTCACTGGAAATAAAGATGAATCCGTCCACCAATCCACACTAGACTGGATCCATGTACCGCAGCAACGAAGACTTATCCTTCAGATGCGAAATGTGGAAGCATGGGGCCCCAGTTTCTGAAGAGCATCCAAC
Source organism: Triticum aestivum (assembly GCF_018294505.1). NCBI lineage: Eukaryota > Viridiplantae > Streptophyta > Magnoliopsida > Poales > Poaceae > Triticum > Triticum aestivum. Next base: position 586,604,036 of record NC_057801.1, on the reverse strand, counting down.
GCTTGACGCCTTCGTCATCCTAGACCAAATCGTCCCACCAATGCGTCTCTCCCATTACTGTTGTAATAATGAATGTGCTATTTTCAGTCACACCGATAGGAATCCTTTTCAGCTTTCCACAGCCTCTCACCTTCAGGTCCTTGAGAGATGGCAAGACTCCTCCACACACGCAGCTAAGCTCCGGAAGCTCCCACAGCTGCAGTGACTGTAACCCTGGAAGAGCAATTTCTGCCGCGACTGATTCGTCGAAAACCCTCTCCAGGCTATCACAGAACCTTATATGTAGACTGCGAAGCTTCGGCAGGCGTAGCGACGAAGGGAAGAGGAAGTTCAGTCTTGGACAGCAATCGAGGAGCAACTGCGCCAGACAACTGAAACTCGTCGCATCTTCCACCCGTTGGCAGAAGTATGCTAAATTGTCCATGTTGGAGATAAATATATTCTGCAATTTTCCTATTCTAGACAATTCATCCACTTCTTCCCGGGAGAAAAGATTCTCCAGCTGGCGACATTCCTCTATCCAAAGTTCTCCTGCTGCTGCCAGTCTTCCAATATTCAGATTCCACACTTGATCTGTTGTTGTTACGCTTCTTGATGATATCAGCTCAGCATGACCAAGAATCTCCTCAATACCATTAGGAATGCTGACACAGTTCATCTCCAGATACCGATCGAAATCACCGGAATGCGCGTCCACAGAAGAGAATTTTGTCCTCACTGCTCTCAAGCCCTTGTGCATGGTTTGATCAAACTTTGAAGAGGAGATAACTATGTGAAACTTTTGGAAGCAGGTTAACCATAGTGGAGATTCTTTATCCAAAGACCGAAAGAAATTGGCCTGACTTGCATGTATGTACGTTTTGCCGTTCTGATCTACATCTTCAGAGACCTTCATGACAAATCTGTCAGACAACTCAAAAGCCAGCCCGCCAGGCAACCAAATCCAACCCACTAGATCCTCCATACTTGCCCCTATTTGTACGTTCCTTACTGCACCTGTTTTTGAAACTCCATAAGGGAACTTAACAAAAATTGCATTGCAGGACTTGTCATTTGTTTCTGTAGTTTGCTGAGATTCAAGACATGGGCAATCGTGTAGTATGAGTTGTTGAAGTCCGACGCACGCAGCTAGAGATGGCAAGCATGCAATAGAAGTCCGGGAAAGGTCAAGAATCTTGAGCACCCTCATACGATCAAATGATCCACACTCTACCCTTTTTAGGGAACCACAACTTGATGCATCAAGTATTTCAAGCATCTCCAGTGAGCTTATGTGCTGAATTTTCTCCAAGTGTCCGCATCCAACTAGTAGCAGCGACCGGAGGTAAAACAAACTAGAAATGGATTGGGGCAGGATGATGATTCGAGTAAACGATAGGTCTAGCACTCTAAGCATTTGCACACAACAAAAAAATTCTTCCGATATAGTTCTCATATGGCGGTTTCCTCTCAAAAGTAGCGTCGAAGTTGAAAAGCACTCGGCACTTGGACTTCCATGGAGTACTTCCATTTTTGTGTTCATTAAGGAAATTTTGCCGCCCAACTTGGCTAGATGCTCAAATTGAATGTAATCGTCAAAGTCCCATTGAGGCTGTTCCACATAGCCATTGTCCCGTCCAAGTTGAGATAACGTCTCTCTAATGACATCATGCATGCGGATATGATCATCACCCTCAAAATGAATCAACCCATGCTTTAAAAGCACATGGAGAATTTCCCTACCAGTACAGTTAGCCTCATCAGTGATACCCTCCAGCTTCCAGAAGAATATTAAGTCTTTGACAGAAATTGCTTCATCGTCAGGGAAGAGTAAACAGTATAGGGAACAGTGCCTAGCAGTATCACTAGGAAGCTGGCTGTAACCAAAATTTACAAGGCGATTCGCCGAGGCCACATGAACTTCACTGATTAGCTTGCTGAATTCCTCTTGTGTAGGCACATCACACAGTGCCCCAGCCAGTAAGATAACTGATAATGGTATGCCAAAGCAACAATTACTTAAGTCTAGACGAATATCTTTGCCAATCTTCTCGCACAGTAGGTCACATGAGGCCTGATCTGTAAGAGGCTGTGGCGATATAATTATATCTGGCTCCATGACTGACAGTACCCTCCTGGTTCTTGTGGTCACAATGACCTTTGAACCCAAACTCTGCTCTCGAGGATGAGGAATCCCCAAGTTCATTAAGATGTTTTCCTCGACAAAATAAGCATTATCAAGAACCAACAAAAACTTCCGTCTCGCGAGATGTTCCTTGATCATTACACTAATTCTGGATGATAACAGTTCCTCTCCGATGTCAATTAAAAGACATGTTGCAATCTTCTCGATGCACCGTCGCAGACTACAACCTCTAGACAATGATACCCAAATATAGTTATCAAAGCGATTTGAGTTCCTTGCTGTTTCAAATGCACCTTTTGCCACCCATGTCTTTGCCAAGCCACCAATGCCCTCAATGACAACAACTTCGCCTTCTGGACGAAGAACCAGGCAAAACATATCTTGGAGCGATGACAATCGAGATCGGGGTATAGTAATAGTAGTGGTTAACAAATGCCTCTCTGATTCCTGATAGCAGATCAAATAGGATGTCATGGCACCCCTCCTGTTTTGCCAGCCAGGGATAAAGTGTGGACAAGCAATCAACTCGTGCACCTGTATAACAGACAAATTTTTACATTGTTAACTAGTCGATGGTGTAACTTTCTGGGTGAATTTAGTGTCAAATAGTTTGATTTTTCAGCTCTTGACAATCAACCCTACACTTTATTATTGTTACCTTAGGCATTTCTTTAAATTTTGCAATGGAAATAGCGACCGGATTAACTGAAAAAATTATATATTTGTCATGAACGAAAGAACAGAAACAAACTCTTGTAAAGACCATATACTATGAGAGAATTCACTCATCTCTGGACAAAGCTTAAGGAGGTAACATCGAGTTTTACATACTAGATAGTTCCTTGTGGAGATGGACAACAGATGGGTACCTAGATAACTAGTATAGTTGAACATACTAGCAGGTTTAACTCGATATAGCTTTTGCTTCTTGAGCAGTTCTGACAGTCTTTCTTTAAGTACAACTCTGAAGTGAAATTCTCTATGTGTTGGGTCTCTTTGATTCTTTACTGGATCCAGAAGACTAATTACTGCATCTGCATCCTTAATGTCTTGTTTCATGTATGTTCAACTCGATGTTAGGCGTCTTTGATTCTCTACCGAATGTTTTTTCTTTGGTGGGTGCAGTGCTCACACTGTAAATCTTGATAATTTGCTGGTCGTCCGCCCTATCTTAGCCTTTTCTTCCCCGTGAAAAAAATGAGGTGCTTCCAAGCATGTTCCAGAAAAACCATAAGTTGGCAAATAATTCGAGAGAAGTAGGCTAGATTATCTGCTGCTGCTGGTGATGCAGAGAATGAGGTGGTAATTCGCAGGGAATTTCTCAACATTTTAGCATAACTTATGTTATACTCCCTCCGTCCCAAAATAAGTGTCTTAGCTTTATACAGTACTAACTTCTAGTACAAAGTTGTACTAAGCTTGAGACACTTATTCTGGGACGGACGGAGTATTATTACCAAGTTCGAAACTAAATCCCCTAGCTTTCCACTGCCTTTCATAACCTGTCAACTCTCGTTCAATCTAAAAGGAAATGCAGTGCTACTCAATGTTCTTAACAAAGTACTACTGTAACTCGGAACCTGTGGAATCCTAAACAAAACTGGATCTCGTTCCGCATGGAACAGAACTCGATTGGAAGTGAATTTGACGGTTAAATTGAAGTTTGGGGGAGGGGGGATTCTCAAATTTATTTATTTGTTGAGTGCTTTCTCCTAGCAAACTGGTGTTTACTATACTTCAGATAATAATACCTAGATATCGAACGAAATCTCCATTCACGAACCTCCGGTAGCCGAATGGCCGACCAAGCAGCGAAGATGAGCGGAGAGCTTGCTGATCAAAGTGCTGCGGAGGACCAGCGGATGGCCGGCCCTGTCCTAGTCTCGCTCCCTCTACGGCTCTACCACCCTCACTCGTGGTCAGTGGTCTCCCTGCGCCGCCCCGCCCTTCTCCCCTTCCCCGTTTTGAGTTCTTCGTTTGCTGGCCTAGTCTCCCCTCCAAGCAATAGCGAACGCGCTTGTTAGAAAAACCAGTCAAATTTTGACCAAATTAGTAAACTACTCCCTTCATTTTTTTAGTTTGCATGTAAGATTTGGTCAAAGTCAAACTTTGTAAAATTTGACTAGCTTTATAGAAAAAGATATCAACATCCACACTATGAAATCAATAATATTAGATGCTTGATGAAATTAATTTTCATAACATATAACTTTGGTATTGTAGATGTTAATATTTTTTTCTATAAAGTTAGTCAAACTTTAAAAGTTTGACTTTGATCAAATCTTATATGCGGACTAAAAAGAAATGGAGGGAGTACAACAGGAAGCTTCTCTAAATATCTCTACTCCTAATGTCTGAGTTGGTAGAATAGTCTCCATGGTTTATTTTCGTCCCACCACTTTCAACCATTTTTTTGCTGGGTTTTTTTTCGTCCGTTCCCCCCAGCCCACCGGTTTAATTTAGCGTCACCCTCTCAAACAACGAAAACAATTTGAACGATCAGAACTTTCCATGCTAGCGCAAGTTATTTAGTAATGTCTTTATGTGAAAGATTCAATCACGATCAATATCTAAAGATCAAATCTAAATTAATTAACCTTACCTTAAATCACTCAATCATATTAATTAGAAAATAAATAACTAATTTAAAAAAATCTCTACTATTAAAGCAGAATCGAATTTCGTGATGGTTCGACCTCATTCCCCCTGCCTCCTTCGATCCCCTTCCGCTCCTACCTGAAAGAAAGATCTCCTCGCACAAAAGAAAAAATAAATAAAGCAGCCCAGGTACGCACGTCGTCCCACGACCACCCGCCCGCTTCCCTCCCCCCACCAACGATCCAGGCGGCGTACCGCCCTATGCAACCACACCACCCTACGCCATGTCACCGCTCCACCGCTCCACCGCGCTTCATCTTTGTCAAGCCGCCGGGAGATGGGAAGCGGGCCCCTCCTCTATTGAGGAGGTTATACCAGAGGTTGCACAACTGTTCGGGAGGACAAGGTTGTCCATAGCCCAAGATCCCAGGAGACCGACCAAGCACCGACGGACGTCACTGATCAACTGAGGTAGCGGTGTGATGTCCATGTTCCCGTCGGCGAAGCCCCTCTGCGTGGTTGTCTTATGTGACTCCTCCGCAAGGTCACCTCCATGTAGGTAAGCTCCATGTCCCCACTCCGCCTCTTCTTATCTTGGACAGGCACGCGGCGACCCGGCTGACCTGTCGTTGGCCAGTGGCAGAGGTGTTCGAGGAGTTCGTCCGGGAACTGCGCATGGAGTGTCGGGGGTTGGGTGCGACATATTCCAAAGGATGGTTTATCATGGTGGGAGCGAGTAGAACGTCGCCGGTGCCAGGAAACGGGATGAGGTGAAGACATGCACACCGGCGGATCTTAACCAGCTTCGGGGCTCTCCGGGGAGATAACACCCCTACTGCTGCTCTGCGGGGTCTCCGCATGATCACTAAGGCGTAGTGACTACAAGGTTGCTCCTAGAGCTATATTCTGGAGGTAGGAGAAGGCAAGGCTAGCTCTTTCCTTCCTATATGATCTGGTCTAATGCTAAATGGATTCGAACCCTTTGCATGGGTGCCCTGGGGGGTTTATATAGGCCTACCCCCGGGGGTACAATGGTAATCCGGCTGGGCGCGGGTCCAAGCCATCTGTCTCACAGGCCGCCGTCTTCTCCGCCGACTGCTGGGGCCCGCCGACTAGTGGGCCCCACCGACGGGTCCGGTACTGTAGCCGTGCTTCTAATGACGCAGGCTTGGTCATGGGGTCATGGCAAAAGTGCCACCGTCTATCAGGCGATCACTGTCGTCACTCCCCGTCTTGTTTGGTTAATGGCGCGTGGGACCCGTGGGAGAGGCCGGCCAACTCTAGGGAGCCGACTCCCACTGGGCCGCCTTCGGGGCGTATCCGCCGTCTTCCATGCTCTCACTGACAGACGGGTCCGCTGTCTCTGAGCCGTACAGGTAGGCCATCGTGGCCACAGTGCGCCGCCCACTGTGGCTGAGGTCAGGGCAGGCATGGCAACAGTGCCGGCCACGCCGGAGATCTCCAGCGGTACGGCACACTGTAGCCATGCCGGGCCCTCGCAAGCAGGAGGTGACGGCCACGCCGTGGTCGTACCCGCCTCGCCTATCATGACGAGAGTGGAGTCGCGGGCTGACTCTCTGTAGTCGGCTTCTCCGGAAGTCGCCGTCTGGGACTCGGCTTATCTTGGAGTCGCCATCTGGGACTCGGCTTATCTTGGAGTCGCCATCTGAGACTCGGCTTATCTTGGAGTCGCCATCTGGGACTCGGCTTATCTTGGAGTCGCCATCTGGGACTCGGCATATCTTGGAGTCGCCATATGGAACTCGGCTTAAGGGGCGCAGCCTGCCCCGATGTCTTGAAAGGTTCTGGGCCTCGGGTTAGCCTACTCATGGCCCATTACTCCGACAGTAGTCCCCGAAGCTGGTGAGGCTCCAAGAGTGATACGTCATGGGGCCTCAACAGTTTCATTCTTCCAGTGGTGGAGTCTGGGTTTCGCTTGCCGTCTTCCTCCGGGCCGACTACCCGAAGTCGGATCTGCAGAGGACCGTCTTGCTCTTTAAAGAGCTTGAAAGTCGTGGCGGGAAACCAGGCGGTGTGCCTGATACGCTTCCCTGCGGCCACCCGCCATGGTCCCATCGCGCAGTGCCACGCGGCGAGGATGGTCTGCCTGCCCACGCGCGCGACGGGACGGGCCGTCAGGCGGGGCCCGCCACCACCGTGCCTTGGCCCACGAACGGATCCGCTGCAGCCGTGCGAACGGTTGGGCTTCCTAAATCGTGGGGGGGCGTGGGGTCCTGAGCGTAGTTAATCCCACGCCCACCCCATCGGCTTCTCAGCCCTTAAGGCTATAAGTAGGCGGGGGGGAGTGGAGCGGCAAAGCACGCGTGCCCATCCTCCCCGCTTCCCGCCTCCTCTTGCCTCCTCTTCTTCTTCTTGCCGCCGGCGAGCAGAAACACACCGCGCCAACAGCGATGAGCTCTTCCTCCGTCGCCGTGGCTTCGGTCGTGCGCTCCAGCGTGTGGGACGGCTCGGAGGTAGACGACGACCTCATCGAGTTCCTCTGCAAGACGCGCCGCCTTCCCGGCGCGCACCTCGTGCGAGCCCGTGCCGCGCCGGTGGGGGAGATATCGCCGGCGCCGGAGGAGGGCGAGCGTGTCATCTTCCGCTCACACCTCATGCGCGGCTTGGGGCTGCCGGCGAGCGGATTCTTCCGCTCCTTCCTGGAGTTTCACGGGCTCCAGCCGCACCACCTCACCCCAACACGGTGGTGCTGTTATCCGCCTTTGCCACCATGTGCGAAGACTTTCTCGGCGTTCTCCCCACCATCGAGCTGTGGGGAGAATTTTTCTCATCCAAGCTTGGCACGCACGTCGCCAGCGTGCCGGCTCAATGCGGTGCTTTCATCGCGATGCGGCGATCGACGGCCGACAACCCATTCCCCTCCATCTCGCTGATCAAATCGGTGAAGATGTGGCAGCGGTCATACTTCTACGTGAAGAACGTCGCCCCCGACGGCAACTGGGTCAATCTGCCGCCTTATGAAGCCGGCGCGCCGGCTGGGAGGCTCCCCATCTGGTCTCATCGAGTCAAGACGCTGACTCTTGCTGGAACCGCCGCCGTGGCTCGGCTCCGAGTTCTGACGCAGTCGGAGGGCCTGGTTGGGGCCGACTTGCTGGCCGCCTTCGTGGCGCGCCGAGTCCTCCTGCTCCAAGGCCGGCCTCATCTAATCAGTCAGATGAGCGACCACCGGGACCCGAGTCGGATGTGCACCAGGGAAATGCCCCGCGCAAAGGTGGCAAACATGGTGAACGACATCGCGAACTGCGAGCTCGGGGAGGACTGGCAGTTTGGCAAGGAGCCATACTCGCGCGCCAAGTCCAGTGGTAAGTCGCATCTCTCTATTGCTTTGTCTTCTTCATAGCCGAATCCGACTTCTGATTTTCATTGGTTTCTTCTGAACTAGAACCCCCTTATTCAGCCCGCAGCCGGCGTCGCAAGACCGCCCCGCGAGTTCGTTCCCGACCGAGCGGAGAGCGACGTCGACGACCCCGACTTGGGGGCAGCGGCGATGGAGGCCGATGCTGAAGGCGGAGGAGGAGGAGCGGGAAGCGGCCTCAGGCCCTCGGCCACCTTCACCGACTGGCCTGAAGACGACGCCGAAGGGGAAGTCGTCCCGTGCCACCAGCCAAGGGTCGGCCCATCAGGCGCGGGTTCCTCTGCCGGCTTAGCCGGCCAAGGCGGCGCGAAGAGGTGCCACGCCGGGCCGAGTGCGCCTGGCAGCAAGGCGAAGAAGTTCAAGGGGGCGGCCGCCACGACCAAGCGGGAGGAGGCGGCCGCGAAGGCCAACCGCTTCCGTAAGGAAGTGAAGAGGCCGCCGCTGGTTTCTGCGTAAGTGTCTCCGGCTTTGTCTTGTTTTCTTTGGGTAAATCTTGTCCGAGTTCTTTTCTGTACTCCCCCTTTTTTCTTCAGGGCCCCCCTTTCCCTTGAGATGGTCGCCGTCCCTCCGTCATGGGGTCGGCAGAGATGTCCACCAACACTCGCCGGGTTGACCCTGCCGCCGACCTCCGGGAGGCGACGGAGCGAAACGCGCGGGAGAAGCGCGACGAGGAGGAGGCCGACCGCCTGGAGAAGGCGGAAGCTGAGAAGGCGGCGGCCTCCGCCCAGAAGAAGCTAGAAGAGGACGAAGCCACCCTTGCAGCGAAACGGCGAGCTGAGGAGGCCGCGCGTCGCCAATCGGCGTTGCTCATCACCCCGCTGTCCTCCGCACCGCCGCCTCCAGAATTTACGAGGCAGACCTAAGAGGCCGGGGCCGAGAACCCCATTGTGGAGAAGGAGAGCGGTGAGGCCTCCATGTCGGACACGCCTGTGCCACCCCTGCAGCCTCCACCGCCATCTGGGAGGGCCCACGGCAAACAGCCAACAGGCCCGCCGGTGCCGCCGACTGAAGACGAGGCCGTGGCGACCCTGCTCCTTCAAGTTGCCTCGCTAGTGCATCGCCGTCTTGAGAAGGCGACTTCGGCGCCGCGGCCCCTGGAGGTCGGTGCCACTAGCTCGGCCATCCCAGACGCCGAGGCGACGAGCGCCGCGCCTGTTGGGTGGGTGCGCGGAGGCGGCACGGGCCCGCTGAACCAAGCGCTTCTGGATGTCCAAGCGAAGCTGCGAGCCGAGGGCGACGCCCTCCAGATCTGCGCCAAGGCGCATCTAGCGTCGCGAGCGGCCGTCCGGGTATGTTTTCCTCTTTGATTCTTGTCTTTCTTGCTCTTCTCCGTGGGGGCGCGCCAGCGCACCCACTGGGTGTAGTCCTCGAGTTTCGGGCCGGCTGCTGAGCCGGCGGCTCGGAACTCCCTCTGGCGAGTTCCAAGTATTTATCTTAGTCTGAAATGTTTATTACAGGAGTATCACAACCTCCGTGCCACTGCCTTCAACCGCAATGTCGAGGAGTTGAGCAAGCGGACTGCCGACTTGACAGAGAGCCGGAGTGAGTTTTTTCTTCTTCTTCACAGGGGCGCGCTGGCGCACCCGTGGGCTATAGTCCCCGAGATTCGGGCCGACTGCTGAGCTGTCGGGCTGGATCTTCCCGACGATCTTCTTTGCTGACGACTTACTCATCTCTTTCTTTGTTCTTCTTTTTCGCGGGGGCGCGCTGGCGCACTCGCGGGCTGTAGTCCCCGAGATTCGGGCCGACTGCTGAGCAGTCGGGCCGGATCTTCCCGGCAATCTTCTTTGCTGACGACTTACTCGTCTCTTTCTTTCGTTCTTCAGGGGCCAACGCCACTCTTCAGGAGCAACTGGGCGAAGTCAACACCGCCTTGCGCGTCAAGGGGGAGGAGTGCGGCAGGCTTGCTGTGGAGCGCGACCTGCTGGCTGCGCAACTGGCCGAGCAGAAGGAGCTGCTCAAGAAAGCGCAAGACGAGGCCGAGAAGAAGGAGGCTGCTCTCCTGGCCGAGTTCGAGAGCGAGCACTCCTCCTGGACTGACAAGGAGGCGATGCTGACCTCCGGCTTCCATGAGATCGAGGACATCGTCGACAGTGAGTTTCTTTCTTTGAGTTTCCGACTATGTGTCAGGCTGACTTCTGATTTTTTTGACTTGCTTCTTTTTTGTCTTGGCAGACTTCTTCCCTGGACACTCGCAGGTAGTCCCTCTGGCCATCGAGGCTGATCGTGAGGCATGGAGGGCAAGCGGCGCGGTGATTGCCGTCAACGCTCCCCTGACTATCGATGAGCAGCTTCTGAGCATCGAGGCCCGTCTTCGTCCGGCCCATCGGCTGATGCGCCGGCTTCAGTGTGCCGGCGCCCAGGCGGTTGCCGCCCTATGGCCAGATATGCCGGCTCTGCGCACCGCTAGTCAGACTGCTGACTGGCTGGAGGTCGCAGCCGGCTGTCTTGAGGCTTGGAAGGGTTCCTCAGCCCGGGCCGGAGCGCGCCGGGCCTTGGAATTCGTCAAGGCGTGGTATCCGAGGCTGGACCTGGACCGTCTAGCCGCGTTCCGGTCAGAGGCCCAGGCCGAGCTGGAGGCTGTGGAGGGCGCCCTTGTCGAGCATGCGGCGGCGATCGCCGACTACACAGACACCAGTGTCTTCATCCCTGAGCAGGCTGCAGGCGGCGAGGAGGTGCCGCCGGAGTGGTTCGGGATGAACCCAGAATATGGCGAGGACTCGGCGGAGGTGATTGACTCCAGCATCGAGGAGGAAGGCGAGGCGGAGGACGAAGGCGAGACGGAGGCGCCAGAAGACGGAGCGGGCGACTAGCCTTAGCTCGACCGCGCCTCTAGCAACGAGCCGCGTCCGACCGGGCCAACTGCCGCTGGCGGCGATCAAGCCGAGACTGCCCAGCCGGCCGCCCCAGCGCCTGACACCGCCGCCTCCTCTGACCCTCCGAACCCGTCTGCTGCTCCCTCGGCTGCCTTCTGGCTTTAATTTTTATCTGCTCTAGAAAGTCTTTGAAGAACTTGTTAATTTGCACAATTCCACCCGCGGGGTGTATTCTGAACTTCTATTTGAAGATTCGGCCAAGGGCCTATGCTATGTAAATATTAACCCGAGTTCTATCTTTCCTTGCTTATTGCTCCTTTGGCTTTTTTCCTTTGTCGCCTTCCCCTAGTTGCCGCCTTGTCAGCTGGACAACCGCTCCGTGGACTGCCGCTGGATCAAATGCATGGCTACTTTGGGGAAAGCAAGTACTTGCCATTCATTGGAGTCTTTTCAACAAGTTGGATAGAAAGCGGCAAGCCGACTACTCGCGAGTCGGTTTTTGCGAAAAAGGGGCAGAAAACCGGCTTAGGCTATGTTAATGTTTTAGGTCCTTAGCCATTTTTCGTGTGGACGCCCATTCGTCCTTACTCCTGCCTACCGAATAGTCGCTCTGCGAGCTACGACTTCTGGCAGGAGACGGCTTAGGCGCCGCACACTACTTGTCCGACTTCAGGAAACATTTCATAGCGCCAGACGGCGAGTCCCCGGGACGACTAGTCGAACCCGGCGCCAAGCGGCGTAGCAAGAAGTAGCATACTCGAAGGCATAATTCTTATCATACAGATAATTAAAAGGGGCAGTCCCCGAGCTCGTCTCGGGGGGCCCGAAGTCTCGGTCCTTTAATACAAAGGGGTAGCGTGATACATACTGAATCAACTGTAAAATCTTCGAAGGAGGTTTGCATTCCATGGTCGTTCCGACTCTTTGCCGGAGTCGTCTCTCTTGCGTGCTCGGGGCTTCTGAGCGTCAATCAGATAGTAGGAGTCGTTGCCCAGCACTTTGCTGACAACGAAGGGGCCTTCCCAAGGTGCCGACAGCTTGTGCTGGCCGGCTGTCCGCTGGATCAGTCGGAGCACAAGGTCGCCTTCTTGGAAAGATTTTGGCCTGACCTTCCTGTTGTAGTATCGGCGCAGGCTCTGCTGGTACATGCCGGACCAACTGAGTGCCAACAGCCGGCCCTCTTCTAGCAGATCGACACCGTCTTGACGTGCTTCTTCTGCTTCCTCCTCGGTGTACATGGTGACTCGCGGGGAGTCGAACTCTATGTCCGTCGGGATGACGGCTTCAGCACCGTAGACGAGGAAGAAAGGCGTGAAGCCGGTTGACTTGTTTGGAGTCGTGCGCAGACTCCAGAGGACGGCTCGCAGCTCCTCAAGCCAACAGCCGGCCAAACGCTCCAGTGGTTCGACCAGGCGGGGCTTGATGCCGGATAGGATGAGGCTATTTGCTCGCTCCACCTGGCCGTTTGACTGCGGATGGGCAACGGACGCTAAGTCCAGTCGGATGCCCTGCGTTGCGCAGAAACGGGCCAGGGCGCCTTTGGCAAAATTTGTGCCATTGTCGGTGATGATGCTGTGTGGTATGCCGTACCGAGTCGTGATGTCGGCGATGAAGGTTACTGCTATTGGACCATTCAACTTCTTGATGGGTTTTACTTCTATCCACTTGGTGAACTTGTCCACCGCGACAAGCAGATGAGTTAGGCCGCCACGTGCCGTCTTGAATGGTCCCACCATGTCCAGGCCCCAAACCGCAAAGGGCCAGGCGATGGGAATGGTCTTGAGCGCGGAAGCCGGCTGGAGCGGCTTGGAACGGAACATCTGGCACCCTTTGCAGTTTTGGACTAACTCCTTGGCCTCTTCTAGGGCAGTCGGCCAGAAGAAACCGTGCCAGAAGGCTTTGGCGACGAGTGCCCTTGAAGCCGCATGGTGGCCACACTCGCCTTCATGAATGTCTCTGAGAATTGCTTGGCCTTGTTCTGCCTCGACGCAGCGTTGGTAGACGCCAGTGACACTGCGCCTGACCAGCTCTCTGTTGACTATGGTATAGGCTGCTGCTCGGCGTTGTACTTGCCGAGCCAGGATTTCATCAGCTGGCAGCTCTCTGTTTACTAGGAACTTGAGGATGGGCTGGGCCCATGAGGGTGCTGCTATTTCTTCAATTGCCACTATTGCGACTTGGACAAGGGCGGCTGGGCCGGGAGGCGGCGGGCTGGAATCTGCAGCCGCTTGCTGGATCGGTGAAGTCCCCGGGCCGAGCTCTGGAGTCTTCGAGCTGACCGTCGCAGTCCCCGGGCCGGGTTCTGAAGTCCCCAGGCCGTCTTCGACTGCGGTATTCTTGGAGCCGTCTGTAAGAATTCTTGTGCCGTCTGCTGGTGCTCTTGAGTCGGATTCGACTTCTTCGGGGGGAGCCGGCACAAAGATGGAGTCTGATTCTGGTGAAGGCTTGATGGACGGCTTGAGGAGGCGCTGAAGGGCGACGCCGGATGGTATCGCTTGACGGGTGGAGCCGACTCGTGCCAGGGCGTCTGCTTGGTCGTTGTCATTTCTTGGCACGTGAAGGAATTCACACCCTTCAAAATATCCGTTGAGTCGCTGCACCAGGAAGCGGTAGCTCGTCATGTTTGCATCTTTAGCGTCCCAGTCACCAGACGACTGCTGGACCACCAAATCGGAGTTGCCGTAGCACAGGATCCGGCGGATGCCGAGTTCCTTGGCGAGCCGGAGCCCGTGAATGAGCGCCTCATATTCGGCAACGTTGTTGGAGGTGGCAAAGTGGATCCGCAGTGCTATTTGAGCTTGTCTCCTTTAGGGGAGGTGAGGACGATGCCGGCTCCCAAGCCGGTGCGCATCTTGGAGCCATCGAAATGCATCCGCCAATGGGTGGAGTCGGGCGCTGGCGGCAGGTACTGGGTCTCGGCCCAGTCGACGAGGAAGTCGGCCAGTGCTTGTGACTTGATGGCGGTGCGGGGCTGGTGGTGGATGGTGTTGGAAGCCAGATCTATGGCCCACTTGGCCACTCGGCCCGAAGCATCACGGCTTCCAATGATCTCGGCCAGTGGAGCGGTGCAAACCACAGTGATTGGATGCTCTTGAAAGTAAGGCTTCAACTTCTTGGCGGCAAAATGCACGCCGTAGAACATCTTCTGGTAGTGGGGGTAGTTCTGCTTGGAGGTCGACAGTACCTCGCTCAGGTAATATACCAGTCCCTGGACAGGGAGCGCCTTGCCTTCCTCCTTGCGTTCAACCACAATAACTGTGCTGACTACCCGGCTGGTGGCGGCAATGTATAGGAGCATAGGCTCTTTGGGAGTCGGAGCCGCCAGCACAGGGGGAGTAGTCAACATATTTTTCAACTGGAGAAATGCTTCGTCCGCTTTGTGGTTCCATTCAAAAAAGGTGGTCTTCTTCATTAGTTGGTACAAAGGAAGAGCCTTCTCGCCCAACCGACTGATGAATCGGCTGATGGACGCCAAGCAGCTGGTGAACTTCTGCACATCTAACAGTCGGCGGGGGACTTCCATCCTCTCGATGGCTTTGATCTTTACAGGGTTGCACTCTATGCCGCGCTCAGAGACCAAGAAGCCAAGGAGCTGGCCAGCTGGTACTCCGAAGACGCACTTCTCCGGGTTGAGCTTGATCTGGAATCGGCGCAGATTCTCAAAGGTTTCTTGGAGATCTTCCGACAGTGTCCCATGCTTTTCCGTCTTCACCACCACATCATCCACGTAGACATGGGCATTTCTGCCGAGTTGCTTGAGGAGACACTTCTGCATGCAACGCTGAAAGGTGGCGCCAGCATTCCTCAAGCCGAACTTCATAGTCAGGTAGCAGAAGGCTCCAAACGGCATGATGAAGGCAGTCTTTAGTCTGTCTGTCGGGTTCAGCTTGATCTGGTGATATCCTGTATATGCATCTAAGAAGCTCAACAGCTCGCATGCGGCTGTGGAGTCTATCACCTGATCAATTCTTGGCAGAGCAAATGGGTCTTTGGGGCAAGCTTTGTTGAGGCTTGTGTAGTCGATACACATCCGCCACTGCTTGTTCTTCTTCAACACTAGGACCGGGTTTGCCAACCATTCTGGAAAGAACACCTCCATAATGAAGCCGGCCGCTAGGAGTCGGGCTATCTCTTCTCCAACAACTCTTCTCTTCTCTTCTGATAGACGGCGCAAGGGCTGCCTGACGGGCTTCACATCAGATCGGACATGTAACTTGTGCTCGGCGAATTCCGTCGGTACACCTGGCATGTCTTTAGGGGACCATGCGAAGATGTCTCGATTCTCACGGAGGAAATCGATGAGCTCGCCTTCCTATTTGCTGTCTAGGTTTGCGCCTATGACAGCGTGCCTCTCCGGGTGCTCCGGGTCCAAAGGTATCCTCTTTGTTTCTTTAGCCGGCTTGAATGAACCCTCAGCTTCCGACTCCTTGGGGTCGGGCGACATCTTTGGCTGCTTGCCGTCCATCGCCACAACCCGATCAAGGAGCCGCCTCTTAGCTGCGATCACCAGGGACTCGGCTAGCCGACTACTCTTGGCCGCGCAGGCGGACGACTTCCTGTAGTCGCCGGCCACGGTCAGAATTCCCTTTGAACTTGGCATCTTCATCTTGAGGTAAGCGTAGTGGGGGACCGCCATGAACTTGGCCAAAGCAGGTCGGCCAAGCAATGCTTGATATGGGCTTTCAAGGTCCACCACTTCAAACCAAACTGGCTCTCGGTAGAAATGATCTTTGTCTCCGAAGAGGACATCTATCTGGATCTTGCCGATTGGGGACCAAGAAAGGCCAGGTACAATGCCGTGGAAAACAGTTCGGCTGCTTTGAAGCTGTCTCTGCTTGATTCCTAATTTCTCCATGGTATCATTGTATAGGATGTTGATGCTACTGCCTCCGTCTATCAACACTCGCGAGAAGCGAGCGGCCTGCCTATCAGTGGCCAAGGTAGCACTCAAAACCAAGGCGTACGAGCCTGGATTCGGCATCACCTCTGGGTGATCGGCTCTGCTCCAACTGATAGGCCTCTCGGACCAATGCATAAACTCTGGAGTATCTGATGCCACTGCATTAACTTCTTGCTGTTGCTGCCGTCTGCTGCGTCGATCATCAGCCACACTGGTGAACACTACATAGGCTCCGTGCTCTTCTGGGTACTCATCTTGTACAGCGCCGACTGGCCTGGCAGCCGGCTGCTGGGGCGGCGGTGGAGGCGGCGGCCCAGCAGGTGGGGGAGGAAGGAGGCCATCTCCCTTGGCGATTTTGGTGAGCCAGTGGCATTTTCGGGTGGTATGGTTTGACGGCTTCGCGCCGCTGTGGAACTTGCAGGGACCATCTAGAGTCTGCTCGTAAGAGAAGGCCGGCAACCAGTTGGACTTGCCGCCTTTCGGTCGCTTCGCCGAAGGCTGCCCCTCAGGCTGTTGGTCTTCGACTGTCGCAACCTGCCGACTGCTGGAAGTCGGTTGTGGGGCCTTGCGCTTGTGATCATTATGCTGCTGTCGCCAACTGGTGTCTCCAACCAGAGTTCTGGGAGCTTGAGGGGCCACTTTGCCAGTCGCACTAACTTGAATCTCTGTCTTCATGGAGGAGTCGGCCATCGCATACTTGTCTGCTATGACCAGCAACTCGTCGAGGGTCTCTGGTTCGTCGCAGAGGAGCCTGTGCTTGAGGAGGGTGCCTTCTCTGCACCCGGCGGTGAAGTACTCGATAGCTTGTACCTCGTGCACGCCCTCGCAGGAGTTCCGAAGCTCGCCCCATCGTGTGAGGTAGTCACGAGTCGACTCGTCTTGGCCTTGCATGCACAAGGAAAGCTAGCGCGTCTTGGGGGGGTCGCTTGTACGTGCTTGTGAAGTTGCGGATGAAAGCCTCGGTGAAGTCGACCCAACTGTTGATGCTGCGAGGCTTCAAACTATTCAACCATGTCCGGGCCGTGCTCTGGAGCATCAGTGGAACGTACTTCACGGCAACACGCTTGTTGCCGTTTGCTATGTTGACGGCTGTGGAGTAGTCAACTAGCCAATCGTCCAGCTTCACGGAGCCAGTGTACTTGGGCGTGTCTCAGGGGAGTGTGAATCCTTTGGGAAAGGGCTCGTCTCAGATGCGGGGTCCGAAGCAGGGCGGGCCCAGCTCGTCTTCTTCTTCCAACGCCAGGGATCGATGGAGTCGGTCGATCCGGTGGCGGGCATCGTTCTCTCCGACTCCCTCTCGATGGCCAAGGCGGTCGCCGAGAGTCGGATGCTCAACAGGCGGCGGGGAGACTCGTCTTTCTCTTCGTGGTGGGGGAGGCAGGTAGTCGCCTTGCCGTTCCACTGCTCTTGGGTGGCCGTCTTGGTCGCGCTCGATGGTGACGCGGGTCCGACTGTGGCTGACAGCCGGATCCTTTTCTCTTCTTCCGCGGACTCCGCCAGTCGGCGTCCGAGACGTCGTGCCTTGATCTCGGCAGGGAGGTAGGTCGTCGTTTTGTCATTGCGGCGCCTCCGTGCGGCAGCCGGCTTCGTTCTGTGCGGCAACCGCTTTGAGGAGTCGCTGGACTCGCTCAGTCATCAGGCGACGCTCTTCGCCTTCGAAGTTATCTAGTTCGTCCGCTGCCGCCTAGGCGGCGCGGATGTTCTCCGCAGGCGTGGCATACACGGGGCGATCGGCCCCGAACAGGTTGGCGATGGCCGCGCCGCGTTGCCGAACCGCGCCTAGGCGGCTAGGCCCAGTCGAAGCTGGCGAGCCGCCCAAAACGCGATCCATCTCACGTTGGTAGGCCTCCGACAAGCGTCTCATGCTTGCCAGCTTCTTCGCGCCTTCAATGAGCTGAAGGCGGCGTGCCTCCAGCGTCTCGGCCTCAGTGTCCTCCAGAATGGGCGCTTTCAGGTCTCGCAGAGCCGCGTCGAGTGAGTCGTGAGCTACCTCACCGGAGTGCTCGCCATGACTAATAACGAGCACCTCCGTGACGGCGCTTCCGCCGCTCTCCTCGTGAGGGAGTGGCTCGTCGTAGATCACCACATTGGTGGGGAATGTGTCGAGCGACACGCTGTCGGAGTCGACTAGCATCGGGTCGGTGGAGCCTACGGACTCCAAGTCCACGGCAGGCTCGCCGGCGACGTGGAGATGGTCGAGGAGGCTCGTGAGGAGGCTTTCAGGGCTGCCCGTGCCCACATCGGATGCGGGCTCGTCGGAGATGCTAACCTCGCCAAGAAGATCAGCGAGGCAGCTCGCCGCGCAAGCATTGTTGATGCCTTGCAGCGCATCGCGGCAAGCGCCATCGGGCATGCCGGGCTGGCTACGCTCGCGGGGGAGGAAGAGGGTTCCCGTCCAGAGCAGGTCTCCGGACGACGGTGCACCTCGCCCCACGGTGGCCGCCAAATGTCGGGGGTTGGGTGCAACATATGCCAAAGGATGGCTTATCATGGTGGGAGCGAGTAGAACGTCGCCGGTGCCAGGAAACGGGATGAGGCGAAGACATGCATGCTGGCGGATCTTACCCAGCTTCGGGGCTCTCCGGGGAGATAACACCCCTACTGCTGCTCAGCGGGGTCTTCGCATGATCACTAAGGCGTAGTGACTACAAGGTTGCTCCTAGAGTTGTATTCTGGAGGTAGGAGAAGGCAAGGCTAGCTCTCTCCTTCCTATATGATCTGGTCTAATGCTAAATGGATTTGAACCCTTTGCATGCGTGCCCTGGGGGATTTATATAGGCCTACCCCCAGCAGTCGATGGGGTACAATGGTAATCCGGCTGGGCGCGGGTCCCAGCCGTCTGTCTCACAGGCCGCTGTCTTCTCCGCCGACTGCTGGGGCCCGCCGACGGTCCGGTACTGTAGCCGTGCTTCTAATGACGCATGCTTGATCATGGGGTCGTGGCAACAGTGCCGCCGTCTATCGGGCGATCACTGTCGTCACTCCCCGTCTTGTTTGGTTAATGGCGCGTGGGACCCGTGGGAGAGACCGGCCAACTCTAGGGAGCCGACTCCCACTGGGCCGCCTTTGGGGCATATCCGCCATCTTCCATGCTCTCACTGACAGACGAGTCCGCTGTCTCTGAGCTGAACAGGTAGGCCATCATGGCCACAGTGCGCCGCCCACTGTGGCTGAGGTCAGGGCAGGCATGGCAACAGTGCCGGGCCACGCCGGAGATCTCCAGCGGTACGACACACTGTAGCCATGCCGGCCCCTCGCAAGCAGGAGGTGACGGCCACACCGTGGTCGTACCCGCCTCGCCTATCGTGACGAGAGTGGAGTCGCGGGTCGACTCTCTGTAGTCGGCTTCTTCGGAAGTCGTCGTTTGGGACTCGGCTTATCTTGGAGTCGCCATCTGGGACTCGGCTTATCTTGGAGTCGCCATTTGGGACTCGGCTTATCTTGGAGTCGCCATTTGGGACTCGGCTTATCTTGGAGTCGCCATCTGGGACTCGGCTTATCTTGGAGTCGCCATCTGGGACTCAGCATATCTTGGAGTCACCATCTGGGACTCGGCTTAAGGGGCGCAGCCTGCCCTAATGTCTTGAAAGGTTCTGGGCCTCGGGTTAGCCTACTCGTGGCCCATTACTCCGACATGGAGCACGGCATTGCCTCCACCTTGTCGTTGCTCAACAACGACCTCAAGACGACCAACTGGGGGTTTCCCACTTGCCATCGAGGCCTTCCGCGACTGAGTCCACAACGCCGCCTGCTTTGGCCTGATCGGGAGTTCGGGATAGAAGACGTAAAACCACCCATAAGTTTCTCTTCCTTCTCCTCTCTTAACTTTTTGTAATGTCCCAAATCATCTATTTCATCATCACCAAGATACAGTCATACAGGAGAGTTTGCGAATGGGGAATTGGAGATATGAGGAGGAAGCAGGGGGTGAGGTTCAGAGAACGAGGGGGAGAGAGAGTTGAGAGGGAGAGAAAGTTCAGAGAGTTCAGATAATGAGGGGGTGAGGTTCCCTGGACCCACTAGCCAGCTCACAATACTAGTCTAAATAAGGTTACAGTATCGATAACTACCGAACGACCACGTTTCATCCATCTTGGTCCAAACGTGTTGTTCGACGTATGATGCCTTTGCACGAATCTTGAGAACGTTTGTTGCCATGTAGGACAGCCACCAGCCGTTCGGGATAACAACATCTCGGTCTGAACTCGTCCCACTTCTCCTCCCCCACTCCGCCCGAGCACACTACAAAAAAAACACATCCGTGACATTTTGGGTCGAACGATTTTTTTTTCTGTGATACTTATGACACTTCTATGACAATAATTGTGACAAAACCAGGTATCATCATAGATGTGGTGGGCTCCTACTTCCATGACAAAAAATCATGACAAAAAATGGGCTTTTCGTCCTGGGCGGGCCGAAGACGCAACTGCATGACATTCTTTGGGTCGTCCATGATGGAAAAAACCATGGTAGAAGCAAGGGCGAGGAAAATATCAGGGAGTTCCCGGTTAAGGTGGGTGGTTGGGGGCCGAGCGATGCGCGTTTCTCTTGTACCGTACGCCCGTGGGTGCGAGGCGTTGGGCTCTAACTGAACCCGAGCGATCGAGGCGTCGCCTAACTGAACCCGAGCGATTGCACTGCAGGCTACACATTAGTGAACCCGAGCGATCATGCGATTCCTTCCTACTGCTGCTAACTGAAGCCGATCGATGCTGCCTCTGGATGAACAATGAGCGTTGTGGGGGGGGGGGGTGAATGAACAGTTCCCGGTGGGGGTGGATGAACAGGGCCCCATGGTGTTTCCTTTGGATGAACATGACTCTGATCGAGCCGGTTGGGGCTGGATGAACAGGACCCCGTGGAGGGCTGGATGAATAGGACGACCCCATGGAGGGCTGGTTGAACAGTAGCTGGTGGAGGGCTGGACGAACAGTAACCCGTGGAGGGGTGGTTGAACAGGACCCCGTGGAGAGGGCTGGTTGAACAGTAGCCGGTGGAGTAGCGCGCGGTGGAGGCTGGATGAACAGGAGCTAGTGGATGAATAGTCGCAGATGGGGGCTGGAGGAGGTCGACGGTGGATGAATAGTAGCTCATGGAGGCTGGAGGAGGTCGACGGTGGAGATGAACAGTATCCCATGGAGTCCCGTTTTGCGGTACGCCACACCCCTCCCGATGAACAGGACCCCCGTTTCAACCTTAGTGCTCCAACACAAGTCTGTTTCCTTCGTTTTGCGGTACGCCACACCCCTTCCGATCAACAGGACACCGTTTCGACCATAGGAGGTCCAACAGAAGTCCGTTTCCTCCGTTTTGCAGTACGTCAGACCCCACCCGATGAACAGGATCCCGTTTCGACCGTGACCGGTCGAACACAAGGCCGTTTCCTCCATTGTGCGATACGCCAGGCCTCGTTTCCATCGGCTGTTCCATCCAAACCCTCCCGATGAACACGATGATGTTGGGGAACGTTGCAGAAAATTAAAATTTTTCCTACGGTTTCACCAAGATCCATCTATGAGTTCATCTAAGCAACGAGTCAAGGGAGTGAGTTTGCATCTACATACCACTTGTAGATCGAGTGCGGAAGCGTTCAAGGGGATGGTGATGATGGAGTCGTACTCTACGTGATTCGGATCACCGATGACCAAGTGCTGAACGGACAGCACCTCCGCGTTCAACACACGTACGGTACGGGCGACGTGTCCTCCGTCTTGATCCAGCAAGGAGGAAGGAGAGGTTGAGGAAGATAGCTCCAACGGCAGCACGACGGCGTGGTGTTGTTGGTGCAGCAGTACTCCGACAGGGCTTCGCCAAGCACGTACGGAGGAGGAGAGGTGTTGGGGAGGGGAGGGGCTGCGCCTTGAGTTGTGTCTAGCAGGCCTCCCCTCACCCCTCTATATATAGGAGGAGAGGGGCAAGGGGGCCGGCCCTCTAGGGGAAACCCTAGAGGGGGGGGGGGCGGCCAAAGGGAGAGGGAAAAGGGTGGCTTGCCCCCCAAGCTAGGGGGCGCCCCCTTTAGGGTTTCCCCTCCCCTTGCCCTAGCCGCATGGGCCTAGGTGGGGAGGCGCGCCCAGCCCACTAGGGGCTGGCTCCCTCTCCCACACAGCCCATGTGGCCCCCCCGGGAGGGGTGGCCCCACCCGGTGGACCCCCGGAACCCTTCCGGTGGCCCCGGTACAATACCGGTATGCCACCGAAACTTTCCGGTGTCCGTTTAACCACTTTCCATATATAAATCTTTACCTCCGGACCATTCCGGAACTCCTCGTGACGTCCGGGATCTCATCCGGGACTCCGAACAACATTCGGTAATCACATACTTGTCTTCCTGATAACCCTAGCGTCACCGAACCTTAAGTGTGTAGACCCTACGGGTTCGGGAGACATGCAGACATGACCGAGACGACCTCAGGTCAATAACCAACAGCGGGATCTGGATACCCATGTTGGCTCCCACATGCTCCTCGATGTTGTCATCGGATGAACCACGATGTCGAGGATTCAATCAACCCCGTATGCAATTCCCTTTGTCAATCGGTACGTTACATGCCCGAGACTCGATCGTCGGTATCCCAATACCTCGTTCAGTCTCGTTACCGGCAAGTCACTTTACTCGTACCGTAATGCATGATCCCGTGACCAAACACTTGGTCACCTTGAGCTCATTATGATGATGCATTACCGAGTGGGCCCAGAGATACCTCTCCGTCATACGGAGTGACAAATCCCAGTCTCGATCCGTGTCAACCCAACAGACACTTTCGGAGATACCTGTAATGCACCTTTATAGTCACCCAGTTACGTTGTGACGTTTGGTACACCCAAAGCACTCTTACGGTATCCGGGAGTTACACGATCTCATGGTCTAAGGAAGAGATACTTGACATTGGAAAAGCTCTAGCAAACGAACTAACCGACCTTTGTGCTATGCTTAGGATTGGGTCTTGTCCATCACATCATTCTCCTAATGATGTGATCCCGTTATCAACGACATCCAATGTCCATAGCCAGGAAACCATGACTATCTGTTGATCACAACGAGCTAGTCAACTAGAGGCTCACTAGGGACATATTGTGGTCTATGTATTCACACGTGTATTACGATTTCCGGATAATACAGTTATAGCATGAATAAAAGACTATTATCATGAACAAAGAAATATAATAATAACACTTTTATTATTGCCTCTAGGGCATATTTCCAACAGTCTCCCACTTGCACTAGAGTCAATAATCTAGTTACATTGTGATGAATCGAACACCCATAGAGTTCTGGTGTTGATCATGTTTCGCTCGCGAGAGAGGTTTAGTCAACGGATCTGCGACATTCAGATCCGTATGTACTTTGCAAATTTCTATGTCTCCATCTTGAACATTTTCACGGATGGAGTTGAAACGACGCTTGATGTGCCTGGTCTTCTTGTGAAACCTGGGCTCCTTGGCAAGGGCAATAGCTCCAGTGTTGTCACAGAAGAGTTTGATCGGCCCCGACGCATTGGGTATGACTCCTAGGTCGGTGATGAACTCCTTCACCCAAATAGCTTCATGCGCTGCCTCCGAGGCTGCCATGTACTCCGCTTCACATGTAGATCCCGCCACCACGCTCTGCTTGCAGCTGCACCAGCTTACTGCTCCACCATTCAACATATACACGTATCCGGTTTGTGACTTAGAGTCATCCAGATCTGTGTCGAAGCTAGCGTCGACGTAACCCTTTACGACGAGCTCTTCGTCACCTCCATAAACGAGAAACATGTCCTTTGTCCTTTTCAGGTACTTCAGGATATTCTTGACCGCTGTCCAGTGTTCCTTGCCGGGATTACTTTGGTACCTTCCTACCAAACTTACGGCAAGGTTTACATCAGGTCTGGTACACAGCATGGCATACATAATAGATCCTATGGCTGAAGCATAGGGGATGACACTCATCTCTTCTATATCTTTTGCCGTGGTCGGGCATTGAGCCGAGCTCAATCTCACACCTTGCAATACAGGCAAGAACCCTTTCTTGGACTGATCCATTTTGAACTTCTTCAAAATCTTATCAAGGTATGTGCTTTGTGAAAGACCTATGAGGCGTCTCGATCTATTTCTATAGATCTTGATGCCTAATATATAAGCAGCTTCTCCAAGGTCCTTCATTGAAAAACACTTATTCAAGTAGGCCTTAATGCTGTCCAAGAATTCTATATCATTTCCCATCAAAAGTATGTCATCTACATATAATATGAGAAATGCTACAGAGCTCCCACTCACTTTCTTGTAAACGCAGGCTTCTCCATAAGTCTGCATAAACCCAAACGCTTTGATCATCTCATCAAAGCGAATGTTCCAACTCCGAGATGCTTGCACCAGCCCATAAATGGATCGCTGGAGCTTGCATACTTTGTTAGCATTCTTAGGATCGACAAAACCTCCGGCTGCATCATATACAGTTCTTCCTTAAGATAACCGTTAAGGAATGCCGTTTTGACGTCCATCTGCCATATCTCATAATCATAGTATGCGGCAATTGCTAACATGATTCGGACGGACTTAAGCTTCGCTACGGGAGAGAAAGTCTCATCGTAGTCAATCCCTTGAACTTGCCGATAACCCTTAGCGACAAGTCGAGCTTTATAGATGGTAACATTACCATCCGCGTCCGTCTTCTTCTTAAAGATCCATTTGTTTTCTATCGCTCGCCGATCATCGGGCAAGTCAGTCAAAGTCCATACTTTGTTTTCATACATGGATTCTATCTCGGATTTCATGGCTTCTAGCCATTTGTTGGAATCTGGACCCGCCATAGCTTCTTCATAGTTCGAAGGTTCACCGTTGTCTAACAACATGATTTCCAGGACAGGGTTGCCGTACCACTCTGGTGCGGAACGTGTCCTTGTGGACCTACGAAGTTCAGTAGCAACTTGATCCGAAGTACCTTGATCATCATTATTTCCTCTTCAGTTGGTGTAGGCATCACAGGAACATTTTCCTGGGCTGCACTACTTTCCGGTTCAAGAGGTAGTACTTCATCGAGTTCTACTTTCCTCCCACTTACTTCTTTCGAGAGAAACTCTTTTTCCAGAAAGGATCCGTTCTTGGCAACAAAGATCTTGCCCTCGGATCTTAAGTAGAAGGTATACCCAATGGTTTCCTTAGGGTATCCTATGAAGACGCATTTTTCCGACTTGGGTTCGAGCTTTTCAGGTTGAAGTTTCTTGACATAAGCATCGCATCCCCAAACTTTTAGAAACGACAGCTTAGGTTTCTTCCCAAACCATAATTCATACGGTGTCGTCTCAACGGATTTAGACGGTGCCCTATTTAAAGTGAATGTAGCTGTCTCTAGAGCGTATCCCCAAAATGATAGTGGTAAATCGGTAAGAGACATCATAGACCGCACCATATCTAATAGAGTGCGATTACGACGTTCGGACACACCGTTACGCTGAGGTGTTCCAGGCGGCGTGAGTTGTGAAACGATTCCACATTTCCTTAAGTGTGTACCAAATTCGTGACTTAAGTATTCTCCTCCACGATCTGATCGTAGGAATTTTATCTTTCGGTCACGTTGATTCTCTACCTCATTCTGAAATTCCTTGAACTTTTCAAAGGTCTCAGACTTGTGTTTCATTAAGTAGACATACCCATATCTACTCAAGTCATCAGTGAGAGTGAGAACATAACGATATCCTCCGCGAGCCTCAACACTCATTGGACCGCACACATCGGTATGTATGATTTCCAACAAGTTGGTTGCTCGCTCCATTGTTCCGGAGAACGGAGTCTTGGTCATCTTGCCCATGAGGCATGGTTCGCATGTGTCAAATGATTCATAATCGAGAGACTCTAAAAGTCCATCAGCATGGAGCTTCTTCATGCGCTTGACACCAATGTGACCAAGGCGGCAGTGCCACAAGTATGTGGGACTATCGTTATCAACTTTACATCTTTTGGTATTCACGCTATGAATATGTGTAGTATTACGCTCGAGATTCATTAAGAATAAACCATTGACCATCGGAGCATGACCATAAAACATATCTCTCATATAAATCGAACAACCATTATTCTCAGACTTAAATGAGTAGCCATCTCGTATTAAACGAGATCCAGATACAATGTTCATGCTCAAACTTGGCACTAAATAACAATTATTAAGGTTCAAAACTAATCCCGTGGGTAAATGTAGAGGTAGCGTGCCGACGGCGATCACATCGACTCTGGAACCATTCCCGACGCGCATCGTCACCTCGTCCTTCGCCAGTCTCCGCTTATTCCGCAGCTCCTGCTGTGAGTTACAAATATGAGCAACGGCACCGGTATCAAATACCCAGGAGTTACTACGAGTACTGGTAAGGTACACATCAATTACATGTATATCAAATATACCTTTAGTGTTGCCGGCCTTCTTATCCGCTAAGTATTTGGGGCAGTTCCGCTTCCAGTGACCCTTCCCCTTGCAATAAAAGCACTCAGTCTCAGGCTTGGGTCCATTCTTTGACTTCTTCCCGGCAACTGGCTTACCGGGCGCGGCAACCTCCTTGCCGTCCTTCTTGAAGTTCTTCTTACCCTTGCCCTTCTTGAACTTAGTGGTCTTATTGACCATCAACACTTGATGTTCTTTCTTGATTTCAACCTCTGCTGACTTCAGCATAGAAAATACTTCAGGAATGGTCTTTACCATCCCCTGCATATTGTAGTTCATCACAAAGCTCTTGTAGCTTGGTGGGAGCGACTGAAGGATTCTGTCAATGACTGCCTCATCAGGGAGGTTAATATTCAGCTGGGTCATACGGTTGTGCAACCCAGACATCTTGAGTATGTGCTCACTGACAGAACTATTTTCCTCCATCTTACAACTATAGAACTTGTCAGAGATGTCATATCTCTCGACCCGGGCGTGAGCTTGGAAAACTAGTTTCAGCTCTTCGAACATCTCATATGCTCCGTGATGCTCAAAACGCTTTTGGAGCCCCGGTTCTAAGCTGTAAAGCATGCCGCACTGAACGAGGGAGTAATCATCAGCACGAGACTGCCAAGCATTCATAATGTCTTGGTTCTCTGGGACGGGAGCGTCACCTAGCGGTCCTTCTAGGACATATTGTTTCCTGGCAGCTATGAGGATGATCCTCAGGTTCCGGACCCAGTCCGTATAGTTGCTGCCATCATCTTTCAGCTTGGTTTTCTCTAGGAACGCGTTGAAGTTCAAGTTGACATGAGCGTTGGCCATTTGATCTACAAGACATATTTGCAAAAGGTTTTAGACTAAGTTCATGATAATTAAGTTCATCTAATCAAATTATTGAATGAACTCCCACTCAGATTAGACATCCCTCTAGTCATCTAAGTGTTACACGATCCGAGTCGACTAGGCCGTGTCCGATCATCACGTGAGACGGACTAGTCATCGTCGGTGAACATTCTCATGTTGATCATATCTTCCATACGACTCGTGTTCGACCTTTCGGTCTCCGTGTTCCGAGGCCATGTCTGTACATGCTAGGCTCGTCAAGTTAACCCTAAGTGTTTTTGCATGTGTAAAACTGTCTTACACCCGTTGTATGTGAACGTAAGGATCTATCACACCCGATCATCACGTGGTGCTTCGAAACGACGAACTTTAGCAACGGTGCACAGTTAGGGGGAACACTTTCTTGAAATTGTTATAAGGGATCATCTTATTTACTACCGTCGTTCTAAGTAAACAAGATGCATAAACATAATAAACATCACATGCAATTATATAAAGTAGTGACATGATATGGCCAATATCATATAGCTCCTTTGATCTTCATCTTCGGGGCTCCATGATCATCTTGTCACCGGCATGACACCATGATCTCCATCATCATGATCTCCATCATCGTGTCTTCATGAAGTTGTCACGCCAACGACTACTTCTACTTCTATGACTAACGCGTTTAGCAATAAAGTAAAGTAGTTTACATGGCGTTCTTCAATGACACGCAGGTCATACAAAAATAAAGACAACTCCTATGGCTCCTGCCGGTTGTCATACTCATCGACATGCAAGTCGTGATTCCTATTACAAGAACATGATCTCATACATCACAATATATCATTCATCATTCATCACAACTTCTGGCCATATCACATCACATGACAATTGCTGCAAAAACAAGTTAGACGTCCTCTAATTGTTGTTGCATCTTTTACGTGGCTGCAATTGGGTTCTAGCAAGAACGTTTTCTTACCTACGAATAACCACAACGTGATCTTGTCAACTTCTATTTACCCTTCATAAGGACCCTTTTCATCGAATCCACTTCAACTAAAGTGGGAGAGACAGACACCCGCCAGCCACCTTATGCAACTAGTGCATGTTAGTCGGTGGAACCGGTCTCACGTAAGCGTACGTGTAAGGTTGGTCCGGGCCGCTTCATCCCACAATACCGCTGAAGCAAGATAAGACTAGTAGCAGCAAGCAAGTTTACAAGATCTACGCCCACAACAAAATTGTGTTCTACTCGTGCAAAGAGAACTACGCATAGACCTAGCTCATGATGCCACTGTTGGGGAACGTTGCAGAAAATTAAAATTTTTCCTACGGTTTCACCAAGATCCATCTATGAGTTCATCTAAGAAACGAGTCAAGGGAGTGAGTTTGCATCTACATACCACTTGTAGATCGAGTGCGGAAGCGTTCAAGGGGATGGTGATGATGGAGTCGTACTCGTCGTGATTCGGATCACCGATGACCAAGTGCTGAACGGACAGCACCTCCGCGTTCAACACACGTACGGCACGGGCGACGTCTCCTCCGTCTTGATCCAGCAAGGAGGAAGGAGAGGTTGAGGAAGATAGCTCCAACGGCAGCACGACGGCGTGGTGTTGTTGGTGCAGCAGTACTCCGACAGGGCTTCGCCAAGCACGTACGGAGGAGGAGAGGTGTTGGGGAGGGGAGGGGCTGCGCCTTGAGTTGTGTCTAGCAGCCCTCCCCTCACCCCTCTGTATATAGGAGGAGAGGGGCAAGGGGCCCGGCCCTCTAGGGGAAACCCTAGAGGGGGGCGGCGGCCAAAGGGAGAGGGAAAAGGGTGGCTTGCCCCCCAAGCTAGGGGGCGCCCCCTTTAGGGTTTCCCCTCCCCTTGCCCTAGCCGCATGGGCCTAGGTGGGGAGGCGCACCCAGCCCACTAGGGGCTGGCTCCCTCTCCCACACAGCCCATGTGCCCCCCCGGGAGGGGTGGCCCCACCCGGTGGACCCCCGGAACCCTTCCGGTGGCCCCGGTACAATACCGGTATGCCACCGAAACTTTCCGGTGTCCGTTTAACCACTTTCCATATATAAATCTTTACCTCCGGACCATTCTGAAACTCCTCGTGACGTCCGGGATCTCATCCGGGACTCCGAACAACATTCGGTAATCACATACTTGTCTTCCTGATAACCCTAGCGTCACCGAACCTTAAGTGTGTAGACCGTACGAGTCCAGGAGACATGCAGACATGACCGAGACGACCTCAGGTCAATAACCAACAGCGGGATCTGGATACCCATGTTGGCTCCCACATGCTCCTCGATGTTGTCATCGGATGAACCACGATGTCGAGGATTCAATCAATCCCGTATGCAATTCCCTTTGTCAATCGGTACGTTACATGCCCGAGACTCGATCGTCAGTATCCCAATACCTCGTTCAGTCTCGTTACCGGCAAGTCACTTTACTCGTACCGTAATGCATGATCCCGTGACCAAACACTTGGTCACCTTGAGCTCATTATGATGATGCATTACTGAGTGGGCCCAGAGATACCTCTCCGTCATACGGAGTGACAAATCCCAGTCTCGATCCGTGTCAGCCCAACAGACACTTTCGGAGATACCTGTAATGCACCTTTATAGTCACCCAGTTACATTGTGACGTTTGGTACACCCAAAGCACTCTTACGGTATCCGGGAGTTACACGATCTCATGGTCTAAGGAAGAGATACTTGACATTGGAAAAGCTCTAGCAAACGAACTAACCGACCTTTGTGCTATGCTTAGGATTGGGTCTTGTCCATCACATCATTCTCCTAATGATGTGATCCCATTATCAACGACATCCAATGTCCATAGCCAGGAAACCATGACTATCTGTTGATCACAATGAGCTAGTCAACTAGAGGCTCACTAGGGACATATTGTGGTCTATGTATTCACACGTGTATTACGATTTCCGGATAATACAGTTATAGCATGAATAAAAGACTATTATCATGAACAAAGAAATATAATAATAACACTTTTATTATTGCCTCTAGGGCATATTTCCAATAGATGACGCATTCCATTCCGACCCAGCCAGTTGGCTCCCCATGAACAGGACGACGAAGCAGTTTCTCCGTTCCGACCCAACCATGTACACGAGCCCTGGCCATACGTATGCACGAGTAGGCGTTCGAGACCCCGCCCGTATGTACGTATGTGGCCGTATTTACTTTCTTGCACCCTGGCCACTGTACGTACGTGTACATGCCATGTGCGTGCCTCTACTACGACACGTGCGCGTCTACATCGACCAGTATGTACGTATACGTTCGTGACCAGAATGACAATGCTACATATGCTTTGACCAGGTGGGTCCCGACTATCAGGCACTTCCTTGCGTGCGAAGATGTAGCTGGTGGGTCCTAGCAGTCAGGGGGCGAATCATTTTTTTTGCCCGCAATATGGACGCACTTCTTTGCATGCGAAGATGTAGCTGGTGGGTCCCAGTAGTCAGGGGGAAACGTTTTTTTCTTGAAATACGGTGGCCCGTCCGATGGGTCCCTGCTGTCAGGTGGAGGAATAATTATTTTGCGTGTAATAAGGAGGCACTTCCTTGCGGCCGCCGTGGACCCACTGTCAGCCTCTCCACATACAGTACTCTTCCGATGGAAGTCGTTCCTTGACCACGTTGACCACGCCGTGCCGAGAGCACCAGGGCGATGGACGACGACGAGGCCTAGGAAGGGAACGACGCAGAGTCGGGGAAGATGCGACAGTGGAAGCCCACACGGAGAGGAGTACGAGGGTTCATTGGTTCGGCTGCGGTGTGAGGTTCCCGATGACTCTTGTTTGTTGACCACGTTGACCACACCGTGCCGAGCACACCAAGGCTGGTGGACGACGGAGAGGCCCCAGACTGGAACGACCCGGGGATGGGGAAGACGCGGCAGTGGAATCGCAGATGGAGAGGAGTAGGAAACTTGACTGGTTCGGGTGCGCGGCAGCACTGCCACCCATGGGAGACAGGAGCAAGAACAAAGGTTGAAGAAGGAGCACGGCTGTTGGTTTAACATCCAACAGTCCAGCTGCTAGAATCATTTGTTAATTAAGTTGACAAAACCCTACGTACACGTCTGCTTAGTAGGCCCACAAGTCAGCCACCAAATCTGCCAGGTCCCAGCTGTCATCGGGAGGAATAGTTTTTTTCACATAATAAGGAGGCACTTCCTTCCGTGCGAAAATACAGCCGGTGGGTCCCAGCTGTCATGGGGAGGAAACAACTTAATAAGGAGGAACTTTCCTTGCGTGCGGCCATGGACCTCGTGGGTCCCAGCCATCAGGCTCTCACGTACAATCCTCTTCCGATGACTCTCGTTTGTTGACCATGCCGCGCCGAGCGCAGCGAGGTGGTGGACGATGGCGAGGCCCCAGACTGGAACGACCCGGAGATGGACGTGGCAGTGGAGTCGAAGATGGAGAGGAGTGGGAAACTTGACTGGTTCAGGTGCGGGGTGGGCCTACACTCAGCAGAGAATAACAGGAGGTGTGGAGTGGAGGGATGGCCTGGCCGTCAGCGGGGTAGCGTTTCGCTGTGAGGCACGCAAAACAACGTTGCTGGACGCCGGAGGCTGGATCAGGTGGTCCCGGCAGCGCTGGGGGAAGAAGCCGAGAGATTAAAGAAGAATGCCGACCGTTGGATGTAAATCCAACGCCTTGCTTAGGCTTCGACCTACTGGCCCACATGTCAGCCAATCCATTTGTTTTTTAGTCCATTTGATGGGCTGGGTGAAACAATGATGTAGCATCTATGCAGCTCGTTTATATATATGGTAGAATTTAAAGCCCATTTGCATTTTTCTCGAAAATCCGCGAACTTGCTGGGCTGGGTGAAAATATCATGTTGGGCTGGACGGAGAAATGTTATAAAAAAATAAACGCATGATTGCACGTCTATTACTGCATTGGTCAGTAAAATCTTTGCAAGCTTATGTACGCAATCACTAGGATTTAACTTGCCAAGTTATATATAAACAATTATTATTATTATTTTGTAAGAACTTTCAATTTACAAAATAAAATATCATTTTAATTTGATGAGTTAATAGGATGTGGGGTATTATTATTTTTTAGGCTAGACATGGGACAGTTGAGTTGGTTCTAGGGAAAAGTACTGAGAGAAAACTCGGTTTACATCGAAAAATAAAGTGGAAGAAAATTCAGATATAGGATTACTGAAAACAAAAAATAAAGGAAGTGGGAAGGTCTAGAAAATGGTTGGATGAACGACATGTTTAACAGAACCTTATGTTGTTTCTATTATATATATATGTATATATATATACATACATACATACATATATATACTATTATTTAAGGGAAAACATAGGTTCAGCTTTGCATTCTTATAGAAAAATAGAACTGAGTTGTGCATCGTCTTGAAAAAACAAACATAACTTGGGCTGCTGATGTTATAGACAAGCTAGGTTGGGAGGCCCAGAGGCCGCTTGATCCAAAAACGTTGAAACATGTCGTGGGCTGCCCATATTAAACAACAAAACCTAGGCCATGGTCCTGGTGGGCCTGGGACTGTCAGCCTCTCGACGAACATTTGTCTCCCGATTCCTGTTGTTTTGCTGACCATGTTGGGAACGACAAACGGTGGTGCCACGGCAAGAGCACCAAGGCGGAGGACGACATCGAGACTGTGGACTGAACGAACCGGATCAGGGGAAGACGCGGGCGGAGGGGAGTACAAGGGTTGACTTGTTCAGATGCAGGGTGGGCGGTGGAGCTCCTTGGTATCGTTGTCTTCTTTCATGTTGGCGTAGGAGGGGTTGATGATGGTCTCGGCGAGGTCAACCACGGAGTCCTTCTCCTGCCCGGTGCCGATGATCTTGTATTGCTTCTGGATGTCGACAAGCTTGTTGCACCGGATGGCCGAATCATCACGTTCTTCCTTCTCTCTATCACAGGGAAGGTGCAGCCGGTGCTGCAGATGAAATAGGCGAATGCTCCAGAACCTCTGATGGCCCTACAACAGTGGTAGACGAGAACCTCGTCTTGCATGCATATCTAGGCAACCGCGATCCGCTGGTCCCTGTCAGGAGACGAATGGATGGGCACAAGGTCTAGTCCTGCAACCTTGTGCTTTCTTGTCCTATAGGTACTGCTTGAACTCGGCGAGGCAGAGCTTCACCGAGTCCGGATCGTTGGTGTACATCACATTCAACTTGGTGTCTCCATTGGACTGAACGGAGAACTCAAAGGTGAACTCCTTGCTGAAGTCCATATCTAGCAGGCTCACCCCTTGGATCGTCATTAGAGTCTCTTCAAGTGAACGAGTGAG
The DNA here is from genome assembly GCF_018294505.1 of Triticum aestivum. NCBI lineage: Eukaryota > Viridiplantae > Streptophyta > Magnoliopsida > Poales > Poaceae > Triticum > Triticum aestivum. The sequence continues at coordinate 586,570,678 of NC_057801.1, read as the reverse complement.
TAGGCGGCAGCAACAGTTCATTTTTCAGCTCTTGGGGAACTGGATTCAACAGTAAACTGAGTGTGTATAGGCGACAACAGTTACTACCCCTCCTTCGCCCGCTGCACGCTCGACAGAATATGCACCCTCGACGCATTCAAACGCCTCCATTAAGAAACCTATTCCGGCCACACACGTCGGTTCACGAGTGGGTATTTATTGGTACTGTAATACAAGTGTTAGTGGTCACTTTACTTAAATTTAATTAGCTTTAGTTAAAATGTATTCTTAAAACAAGCAATGCACTGGCTCATTCTATCAGTGCCACAGGATCAACATGCACAACAATTAGAATTATTATTCTAAGGACGCACATGATCAGCACATTTGCCGCACTTTCACACAGAAAATACTACCAAGTTTGAACAGTTTGTTATGGTTGTTGTCCTCTGCATCATCATGCCATGTTTCCCAGCTTGCAAGATTCAGAACCAACAAATAAGATTCAAATAATAAGTACAACAAAGATGCCTACACATCTCATTGATTCCCAGCTTCCAAGATTCAGAACCAACAAATAAGATTCAAATAATAAGTACAACAAAGATGCCTACACATATCATTGATTCCCAGCTTGCAAGATTCAGAACCAACCCATTAGAGCCTTTTGATAAAGTGAATATCGGGATTAAATCCATCTTGGCTAGCCATGTCATACAACCCAAGAACTTGGCGAATGCTCTTGACCATCACAACATCTGTAGTAGAGTATTACTGTTTGCACAGATAAGAAAGAGCATGATTACTATAATAGTGGCACTCGTTGAAGCAACCGGTGTGAGGGGCCCTATACTGCCATGACTCGATGTGGTGAACCTGCAACTCCACTCGGATGAGGTCAACCTGCAGACCCATGATTCAATTCATGCACCTTTTTCTGCAGTTCACCTGAATGAAGCAAAGATTACATCATTCAGCTAGCAAGAAGTACTTGCTCTCGTGAGCTGGCAGGTTCTTCTTTAGTAGTTGCACTAAAATTCAGCAACATTGAGGTTGGTTGTCCTGCTCATGTAAGGTGCAACTATAATTTGCTTATCCTTTTGTGTAGTTCCACTAAAATAAAGTGCCATTGTGGTGACAGTGACGGCTCATCTTGCAAAAGCTAATAAAATTTTGCACGAGATTACCAGCAGAATTTGATGGAGATTTTGGAAACTCCAATCACCATGTTGTGCAGTTCCACCAAAATTGAGAGATGTTGCGCACGTGACATTTTAGTTGAACTGCACAAGACACTCATTCCAAAAGAAAGTGTTTTGTGGAGTTCACCAAAAGGTCACAATAGCAACAGGTGAAATGGATATCCCTATCTACACAAAAAGATAGAAAGTAAATAGTTCCTGGTCAATAAGAATATCAAAACATACACGAAATGAAAAGAAGCATATTAATTATGTTCTTGGCAATCACGCAAGGACAATAGAAATTTTAAAACATCAGCAAGGCTTCATGTTACCGGAAGCATTACGATCAACTGTGACATTCGTCAAATATGGGATTACTTTAATGGTGGCATTGCCTGTTTACCAGATACAGTAAATCAACAACAGCTAAAGAGTTGGTTTAAGGGCATGGGACCGTGGGGACACCAGGTCACTCAACAGCGTAAAGAAGCAACTTACTTATCATACTAGGGAAAATAGTAGGAGTACCATTTGTTAACACAGTTTAATTGCATCATATAACTGGAGGCATTAGATTAACAATAACACTGGTTAGACATGTCCTTAAGGTAACAGTGTGGTCGCTTCATTTTACATGCGCCCTTACATTAACAACAGCAAAAGGTTGGTATAAGGACATGTGACAGTGGACGCATCAGCCCAATGTACCTACTGTTGGGGAACGTAGTAATTTAAAAAAAAATCCTACACACACGCAAGGATCATGGTGATGAATAGCAACGAGAGGGGAGAGTATTTTCCACGTATCCTCGTAGACCGAAAGCGGAAGCGTTATGACAATGCGGTTGATGTAGTCGTACGTCTTCACGATCCGACCGATCCAAGTACCGAACGTACGACACCTCCGAGTTCAGCACACGTTCAGCTCGATGACGATCCCCGGACTCCGATCCAGCAGGGTGTCGGGGATGAGTTCCGTCAGCACGACGGTGTGGTGACGATGATGATGTTCTACCGACGCAGGGCTTCGCCTAAGCACCGCTACGATATGACCGAGGTGGAATATGGTGGAGGGGGGGCACCGCACACGGCTAAGGAACGATCACGAAGATCAACTTGTGTGTCTAGAGGTGCCCCCTGCCCCCGTATATAAAGGAGCCAAGGGGGAGGGGGCGGCCGGCCAAGGAGGGCACGCCAAGGGGAAGTCCTACTCCCACCGGGAGTACGACTCCCTTCTTTCCTAGTTGGAGAAGGAGAAGGAGGAAGGAGGAGGAAGAGGGGAAGGAAAGGGGGGGCGCCGCCCCCTCTCCTTGTCCTATTCGGACTAGGGAGGGGAGGGGCGCAGCCCACCTCTTGCCTCCTCTCCTCTTCTCCCTTAGGGCCCATGAAGGCCCAATAACCCCCGGGAGGGTTCCGGTAACCCCCCGGTGCTCCGGTAAAATCCCGATTTCACCCAGAACCATTCCGATATCCAAATATAGGCTTCCAATATATCAATCTTTATGTCTCGACCATTTCGAGACTCCTCGTCATGTACGTGATCACATCCAGGACTCCGAACAACCTTCGGTACATCAAAACTTATAAACTCATAATAAAACTGTCATCATAACGTTAAGCGTGCGGACCCTACGGGTTCGAGAACTATGTAGACATGACCTAGAACTATTCTCGGTCAATAACCAATAGCGGAACCTGGATGCTCATATTAGCTCCTACATATTCTACGAAGATCTTTATCAGTTAAACCGCATAACAACATACATTGTTCCCTTTGTCATCGGTATGTTACTTGCCCGAGATTCGATCGTAGGTATCTCAATACCTAGTTCAATCTCGTTACCGGCAAGTCTCTTTACTCGTTCCGTAATACATCATTTCGCAACTAACTCATTAGTTGCAATGCTTGCAAGTCTTAAGTGATGTGCATTACCGAGAGGGCCCAGAGATACCTCTCCAACAATCGGAGTGACAAATCCTAATCTCGAAATACGCCAACCCAACATGTACCTTTGGAGACACCTGTAGAACTCCTTTATAATCACCCAGTTACGTTGTGACGTTTGGTAGCACACAAAGTGTTCCTCCGGTAAACGGGAGTTGCATAATCTCATAGTCATAGGAACATGTATAAGTCATGAAGAAAGCAATAGCAACAAACTAAACGATCAAGTGCTAAGTTAACAGAATGGGTCAAGTCAATCACATCATTCTTCTAACGATGTGATCCCATTAATCAAATGACAACTCATGTCTATGGTTAGGAAACTTAACCATCTTTGATTAACGAGCTAGTCAAGTAGAGGCATACTAGTGACACTATGTTTGTCTATGTATTCACACATATATTATGTTTCTAGTTAATACAATTCTAGCATGAATAATAAACATTTATCATGAAATAAGGAAATAAATAATAACTTTATTATTGCCTCTAGGGCATATTTCCTTCAGTCTCCCACTTGCACTAGAGTCAATAATCTAGTTCACATCGCCATGTGATTTAACACCAATATTCACATCTGTATGTGATTAATACCCATAGTTCACATCGTCATGTGATCAACACCCAAAGGGTTTACTAGAGTCAATAATCTAGTTCACATCGCTATGTGATTAATACCCAAAGAGTACTAAGGTATGATCATGTTTTGCTTGTTAGAGAAGTTTAGTCAACGGGTCTGTCATATTCAGAGCCGTATGTATTTTGCAAATATTCTATGTCCACAATGCTCTGCACGGAGCTACTCTAGCTAATTGCTCCCACTTTCAATATGTATCCAGATTGAGACTTAGAGTCATCTGGATTGGTGTAAAAGCTTGCATCGTTGTAACTTTTTATGACGAGCTCTTTTATCACTTCCATTATCGAGAAATATTTCCTTAGTCCTCACTAAGGATATTCTTGACCGCTGTCCACTGATCTACTCTTAGATCAAAATTGTACTCCCTTGCCAAACTCAGAGCAAGGTATACAATAGGTCTGGTACACAGCATAACATACTTTATAGAACCTATGACTGAGGCATAGGGAATGACTTTTCATTCTCTTTCTATTTTCTGCCATGGTCGAGTTTTGAGTCTTACTCAATTTCACACCTTTGCATCACAGGCAAGAACACTTTCTTTGACTGTTCCATTTTGAACTACTTCAAAATCTTGTCAAGGTCTGTACTAATTAAAAATCTTATCAAGCGAATTTATCTATCTCAATAGATCTTGATGCTCAATATGTAAGCAGCTTCACCGAGGTCATTCTTTGAAAAAATCCTTTCAAACACTCCTTTATGCTTTCCAGAAAATTTCTACATCATTTCCAATTAATAATATGTCATTCACATATACTTATCAGAAAGGCTGTAGTGCCCCCACTCACTTTCTTGTAAATACAGGCCTTTGCAAAAGTCTGTATAAAACCATATGCTTTGATCAACTCATCAAAGCGTATATGCCAACTCCGAGATACTTGCACCAGTCCATTGATGGATCGCTGGAACTTGCACATTATGTTAGCACCTATAGGATTCAGTTTTGACATCCATTTGCCAGATTTCATAAAATGTGGCAATTGCTAACATGATTCAGATAGACTTAAGCATCGATACGAGTGAGAAAATGTCATCGTATTCAACACCTTGAACTTGTCGAACCTTTTGCAACAAGTCGAGCTTAGTAGATAGTAACACTACTATCAGGGTACATCTTCCTCTTGAAGATCCATTTATTTAACATGGCTTGCTGATCATCGAGAAAGTCAATCAAAGTCCATACTTTGTTCTCATACATGGATCATATCTCAGATTTTATGGCCTCAAGCCATTTTGTGGAATCTGGGCTCATCATCGCTTCCTCATAGTTCGTAGGTTCATCATGGTCTAGTAACATGACTTCCAGAACATGATTACCGTACCACTCTGGTGCGGATCTTACTCTGGAAGACCTACAAGGTTTGGTAGCAACTTGATCTGAACTTTCATGATCATCATCATTAACTTTTTCACTAATTGGTGTAGGAATCACTAGAACTGATTTCTGTGATGAACTACTTTCCAATAAGGGAGAAGGTACAATTACCTCATCAAGTTCTACTTTCCTCCCACTCACTTCTTTCGAGAGAAACTCCTTCTCTAGAAAGGATCCATCTTAGCAACGACTAACTTGCCTTAGGATATGTGATAGAAGGTGTACCCAACAGTTACCTTTGGGTATTCTATGAAGACACACTTCTCCGATTTGGGTTTGAGCTTATCAGGTTGAAACTTTTTCACATAAGCATCACAGCCCCAAACTTTAAGAAATGATAACTTTGGTTTCTTGCCAAACCACAGTTCATAAGGCATCGTCTCAACGGATTTTGATGGTGCCCCTTTTAAAGTGAATGCAGCTGTCTCTAATGCATAACCCCAAAACGATAGTGGTAAACCGATAAGAGACATCATAGATCGTACCATATCTAGTCAAGTACGATTACGATGTTCGGACACACCATTACATTGTGGTGTTCCAGGTGGCATGAGTTTGTGAAACTATTCCACATTGTTTTAATTGAAAACCAAACTCGTAACTCAAATATTTGTCTCCGCGATCAAATTGCAGAAACTTTATTTTCTTGTTACGACGATTCTCCACTTCACTCTGAAATTCTTTGAACTTTTCAAATGTTTCAGACTTGTGCTTCATTAAGTAGATATACTCATATCTGCTCAATTCATCTTGTGAAGGTCAGAAAATAACGATACCCGCCACGAGCATCAACACTCATTGGACCGCATACATTCATATGTATTATTTCCAATAAGTCACTAGCTCGTTCCATTGTTCCGGAGAACGGACTTTTAGTCATCTTGCCCAAAAGGCACGGTTCGCAAGCATCAAATGATTCATAACCAAGAGATTCCAAAAATCCATCTTTATGGAGTTTCTTCATGCGCTTTACACCGATATGACCCAAACGACAATGCCACAAATAAGTTGCACTATCATTATCAACTTTGCATCTTTTGGCATCAATATTATGAATATGCGTATCACTACGATCGAGATCCAATAAACTATTTTCATTGGGTGTATGACCATCGAAGGCTTTATTTAGGTAAACAGAATAACAATTATCCTCTGACTTTAAATGAATAATCGTATTGCAATAAACATGATCAAATCATATTCATGCTCAATGCAAACGGCAAATTTATTTAGGTTCAACACTAATCTCAAAAGTGTAGGGAGAGTGTGATGATGATCATATCAATCTTGGAACTACTTCCAACACACATCGTCACTTCACCCTCAACTAGTCTCTGTTTATTCTGTAACTCCTATTTCGAGTTACTAATTTTTTAGCAACTGAACAAGTATCAAATACTCAGGGGCTACTATAAACACTAGTAAAGTACACATCAATAACATGTATATCAAATATACCCTTGTTCACTTTGCCATCCTTCTTATCCACCAAATATTCAAGGCATTTCCGCTTCTAGTGACCATTTCCTTTGCAGTATAATCACTCAGTTTCAGGCTTTGGTCCAGCTTTGGGCTTCTTCGCGGGAGTGACAACTTGCTTGCCATTCTGCTTGAAGTTCCCTTTCTTTCCCTTTGCCCTTTTCTTGAAACTAGTGGTCTTGTCAATCATCAACACTTGATGCTCTTTCTTGATTTCTACCTTCGTCGATTTCAGCATCACGAAGAGCTCAGGAATCTTTTTCGTCATCCCTTGCATTATAGTTCATCACAAAGTTCTACTAACTTGGTGGTGGTGACTAGAGAATTCTGTCAATCACTATCTTATCTGGAAGATTAACTCCCACTTGATTCAAGTGATTGTAGTACCCAGACAATCTGAGCACATGCTCACTAGTTGAGCGATTCTCCTCCATCTTTTAGCTATAGAACTTGTTGGAGACTTCATATCTCTCAACTCGGGTATTTGCTTGAAATATTAACTTCAACTCCTAGAACATCTCATATGGTCCATGACATTCAAAACATTTTTGAAGTCCCGATTCTAAGCCATAAAGCATGGTGCACAAAACTATCAAGTAGTCATCATATTGAGCTAGCCAAACGTTCATAACGTCTGCATCTGCTCCTGCAATAGGTCTGTCAGATAGCGGCACATTAAGGACATAATTCTTCTGTGCAACAATGAGGATAAACGTCAGATCACGGATCCAATCCGCATCATTGCTACTAACATCTTTCAACACAATTTTCTCTAGGAACATATAAAAATAAACATATGAAAGCAACAATGCAAGCTATTGATCTACAACATAATTTGCAAAATACTACCAGGACTATCTTCATGATAAATTTAAGTTCAATTAATCATATTACTAAAGAACTCCCACTTAGAAAGAAATCTCTCTAATCCTCTAAGTGATTACGTGATCCATATCAACTACACCATGTCCGATCATCACGTGAGATGGAGTAGTTTCAACGGTGAACATCAATATGTTGATCATATCTACTATATGATTCACGCTCGACCTTTCGGTCTCCGTGTTCCGAGGCCATATCTGTTATATGCTAGGCTCGTCAAGTTTAACCTGAGTATTCCGCGTGCGCAACTGTTTTGCACCCGTTGTATTTGAACGTAGAGCCTATCACACCCGATCATCACGTGGTGTCTTAGCACGAAGAACTTTCGCAACGGTGCATACTCAGGGAGAACACTTCTTGATAATTAGTGAGAGATCATCTTAAAATGCTACCATCAATCAAAGCAAGATAAGATGCATAAAGGATAAACATCACATGTAATCAATATAAGTGATATGATATGGCCATCATCATCTTGTGCTTGTGATCTCCATCTCCGAAGCACCGTCGTGATCACCATCGTCACCGGCGCGACACCTTGATCTCCATCATAGCATCGTTGTCGTTACGCCATCTATTGCTTCTATGACTATCGCTACCGCTTAGTGATAAAGTAAAGCAATTACAGGGCGTTTGCATTTCATACAATAAAGCGACAACCATATGGCTCCTGCTAGTTGCCGATAACTTCGGTTACAAAACATGATCATCTCATACAATAAAATATAGCATCACATCTTGACCATATCACATCACAACATGCCCTGCAAAAACAAGTTAGACGTCCTCTACTTTGTTGTTGCAAATTTTACATGGCTGCTACGAGCTGAGCAAGAACCGTTCTTACCTACGCATCAAAACCACAACGATAGTTCGTCAAGTTAGTGTTGTTTTAACCTTCGCAAGGACCGGGCGTAGCCACACTCGGTTCAACTAAAGTTGGAGAAACAGACACCCGCTTGTCACCTGTGTGCAATGCATGGCGGTAAAACCGGTCTCGCGTAAGCGTACGCGTAATGTCGGTCCGGGCCACTTCATCCAACAATACCGCTGAACCAAAGGATGACATGCTGGTAAGCAGTATGACTTGTATCCCCCACAACTAACTTGTGTTCTACTCGTGCATATAACATCAACGCATAAACCTAGGCTCGGATGCCACTGTTGGGGAACGTAGTAATTTCAAAAAAAATCCTACGCACACGCAAGGATCATGGTGATGCATAGCAACGAGAGGGGAGAGTATTGTCCACGTACCCTTGTAGACCGAAACCGGAAGCGTTATGACAACGTGGTTGATGTAGTCGTACGTCTTCACAATCCGACCGATCCAAGTACCGAACGTACGACACCTCTGAGTTTAGCACACGTTCAGCTCGATGACGATCCCCGAACTCCGATCCAGCAGGGTGTCGGGGATGAGTTCCGTTAGCATGACGGCATGGTGACGATGATGATGTCCTACCGACGCAGGGCTTCGCCTAAGCACCGCTACGATATGACCGAGGTGGAATATGGTGGAGGGGGGCACCGCACACGGCTAAGGAACGATCACGAAGATCAACTTGTGTGTCTAGAGGTTCCCCCTGCCCCCGTATATAAATGAGCCAAGGGGGAGGGTGCGGCCGGCTAAGGAGGGCGCGCCAAGGGGCAGTCCTACTCCCACCGGGAGTAGGACTCCCTTCTTTCCTAGTTGGAGAAGGAGAAGGGGGAAGGAGGAGGAAGAGGGGAAGGAAAGGGGGGGCGCCGCCCCCTCTCCTTGTCCTATTCGGACTAGGGAGGGGAGGGGCGCAGCCCACCTCTTGCCTCCTCTCCTCTTCTCCCTTAGGGCCCATGAAGGCCCAATAACCCCCGGGAGGGTTCCGGTAACCCCCCGGTGCTCCGATAAAATCCCGATTTCACCCGGAACCATTCCGATATCCAAATATAGGCTTCCAATATATCAATCTTAATGTCTCGACCATTTCGAGACTCCTCGTCATGTCCGTGATCACATCCGGGACTCCGAACAACCTTTGGTACATCAAAACTTATAAACTCATAATAAAACTGTCATCATAACGTTAAGCGTGCGGACCCTACGGGTTCGAGAACTATGTAGACATGACCTAGAACTATTCTCGGTCAATAACCAATAGCGGAACCTGGATGCTCATATTGGCTCCTACATATTCTACGAAGATCTTTATCGGTTAAACCGCATAACAACATACGTTGTTCCCTTTGTCATCAGTATGTTACTTGCCCGAGATTCGATCGTAGGTATCTCAATACCTAGTTCAATCTCGTTACCGGCAAGTCTCTTTACTCGTTCCATAATACATCATCTCGCAACTAACTCATTAGTTGCAATGCTTGCCAGGCTTAAGTGATGTGCATTATCGAGAGGGCCCAGAGATACCTCTCCGACAATCGGAGTGACAAATCCTAATCTCGAAATACGCCAACCCAGCATGTACCTTCGAAGACACATGTAGAGCTCCTTTATAATCACCCAGTTACGTTGTGACGTTTGGTAGCACACAAAGTGTTCCTCCGGTAAACGGGAGTTGCATAATCTCATAGTCATAGGAACATGTATAAGTCATGAAGAAAGCAATAGCAACAAACTAAACGATCAAGTGCTAACCTAACGGAATGGGTCATGTCAATCACATCGTTCTTCTAACGATGTGATCCCATTAATCAAATGACAACTCATGTCTATGGTTAGGAAACTTAACCATCTTTGATTAATGAGCTAGTCAAGTAGAGGCATACTAGTGACACTATGTTTGTCTATGTATTCACACATATATTATGTTTCCGGTTAATACAATTCTAGCATGAATAATAAACATTTATCATGAAATAAGAAAATATATAATAAATAATAACTTTATTATTGCCTCTAGGGCATATTTCCTTCACCTACAAGGAGGCATAAAGTGGTGATGCCGAGTTTGTTCATGCTCTATGAGGGCAGCAAATCTAATCCGGGAGAACTTTTCCTATGTGAGGGCAGGAAATCTAATCCTGGAGACCTTTTACTATGTGAGGGCAGCAAATCTAATCCTGGAGACCTTTTACTATGTGAGGGAAGCAAATCTAATCCTGGACATACTCTGTTGACTTGTCAACCAGCCGCCACTTTCTATCCTTTTTTCAACCAATAATAGATCTTTTCCTTATCCAGTTTGTACTGAGTTTTCCCGTTATTTCCCTTTTCAACCAAGAGACTTGTTGGGTATCTGACCTCTACTACTTTCCCCCTGTTATTTCCTCTTTGAATCAAGTCCAAGATTCATCCTACGATTCCCCTCTTTCTTCGTTGTTTGAACCAAGATTTAGATTCGAATGCATGAAGTAGCTTTACCTCTAATAATACTAAAAATTTAGGTGGATTTGGAAGAGCCGATGGAAGTAGAAAAAGATGCACATGCAGACACGTTGGGAGCTGGGGCAGTAGAGCAAGGCCGCTTTCGAAGAACTTGTACCTGAGGTTCGTCGGGATGTCGGCGGCGGCAAGTCCGATCTGCGCACAATACGGCAGGGAGGAAGAAGGGTCGGAGGACCTCCCAAGCCAGCCCTGTGTTGGATAGAACAACACGGGCAGAGGATCATGCCCCGCCGGTAGCTGTGGGTTTCCTCCCTCGGCGGTGATTTGTAGGATCGAAAGTATGTCTAGAGGGGGGTGATTAGACTACTTGACCAAATAAAAACTTAACCTTTTCCCAATTTTAGTTATTGGCAGATTTTAACAACTTAGCACAAGTCAAGCAATCTTAACACAATTCAAGCAAGCATGCAATGAGTATATAAGCATCGGAAAGTAAAGCATGCAACTTGGGAGCCTCCAACAAGATTGTGGAGTTGAACCAATGAGTTTGTAAGGGCAAGGAGATCGCCTACTTCATGAAGATCTACCGCTAGTGAGGCAAGTCCTTCGTGGGCGACGGCCATGGTGGGATAGACAAGGTTGCTTCTTCGTGGACCCTTTGTGGGTGGAGCCCTCCGTGGACTCGCGCAACCGTTACCCTTCGTGGGTTGAAGTCTCCATCAACGTTGATGTACGATAGCACCACCTATCGGAACCACACCAAAAACATCCGTGTCTCCAATTGCGTTTGAATCCTCCAAAACCCTTCCCTTTACATTCTTGCAAGTTGCATGCTTTACTTTCCGCTGCTCATATACTCTTTGCATGCTTGCTTGTTATGTATTGTGAATGTTAAACTTGTGCCTAAACTCCACTTAAATTTAAGAACTTAAAAACTGCAACTTTGGTACTTAGTGTCTAATCACCCCCCTCTAGACACCTCTTCTCAAGGTCCTACAAGTGGTATCAGAGCATTGGTTTCCATTGCCTTGGTTTAATCACCATTGGAGGAAGATGGATGAGTCTACTTTGGGGAGTCTTAGACATAGAGTGCCTATTCTTGATGGAGAGTATTTTCATGAGTGAAAAAAATGAGATGCTTGTAATTTTCAATCAATATCATTTGAACATGTACATTGCTAGCCCTTGTGCACCTTATGTTGACCCTATGCATCCTACCCATGATGAGTCAATTGACATGGTTAGGAATCTTAGAACTGCCGAACTTATTATTAGAGGATTGCCTAGAAACTTGATTGGACGTTTGCCTACTCTTAAGTGTGCCTACACTATATGGAAATTTCTTGAGGAATGATTTCCAGATTATTCCTTGAAAAATCTTGATGAAATTCTCCATAAGTCTATTGCTTTGAGTAAGATGAATACTAGTGATCCTATGTTTGGTGATCGTCTATTTGAGCTTACAAACCTTATGCGTGCCAAAGGAAATGTTGGTATTATTAGTGATATTATTTCTGAAGCTATAAAAATTCATAGACAAGATCATTGTCAAACTCACTCTAACGAATCACCCTCTCTAGGATTTGATCCACCACATGACGATGTTGAACATGGATACTATGATGAGGATGATGATAGTGACTTCGATCTTGATGATACAATGAGACATTTTGGTCTTATGGCAAATCTTCGGGGATACATGTCAGGAGGAAAGGAATGGGTTCTTGATAGTGGATGTACCGATCAGATGACCGGAGATAAAGACATGTTTCGTGAGCTTGCTGAAAATGATAGTCCTCGAAAGTATGTCACTTTCGGTGACAACTCAAAGGGTAAGGTGGTTGGCCTCGGTAAGGTGGCTGACGGTGTCCTGGACTAGGGGGTACTCAACGCGTCGTGTCCTGATCAGTTGGATTTGGCCGAGGACCCCCATGGCCGTATACTCATGGGCCAGTCCGGACAGCTGCCGCATACAAGGAAGAATCAACAAGACTTGGCGATCAAGACAAGGACTCCTCCCCCACCGGCGTATTCGGCTAGGACTCTTGTTATCCCAGGCCTCTGGTGCATTATATAAACCGGGGCCAGGCTAGTCGATAGATATACAACAATGATACCATAGGCTAGCTTCTAGGATTTACCCTCTCTGATCTCATGGTAGATCAACTCTTGTAATACCCACATCATCAATATTAATCAAGCAGGACGTAGGGTTTTACCTCCATCGAGAGGGCCCGAACCTGCGTAAACATTGTGTCCCTTGCCTCCTGTTACCATTGATCCTAAGACGCACTGCTTGGGACCCCCTACCCGAGATCCGCCGGTTTTGACATCGACATTGGTGCTTTCACTGAGAGTTTCGCTGTGTGATCGGCGAAAGGATCAATGGCTCGACTGCAGGTCAACTGCGACGTCGACTTCTTCGTCACTAGCTCGGCTGGTCACCTTGGCTTGACCGAGGACTGCGCCCTACCTCCGATCGTCATGTTCGGATGAGGGTCTTCATCAACACCAACTCCGATCTCTATCAAGATCATGGAGGAGTCATCCATGGAGCTCGGGGGCTCAACGTCAACATTGCCCTCAGGCGACCGTGCTGTTTTTCTGGACAGCAAACTTGTGTCCGCCGCCACCGCCTCCTTGAGTGTCACTTAAACGATTATTTCAGTGGAATTATGCGGAATTAAGTCTACAACAACCCTGCAAAAATTTCGTCGAGTTCCGATGGAGGAATCTCCGGCAATCTCCGATATACCGGAGCCCTGTTGAATCTGGACGAGAATCCGGACGAGTTTAGGGCGTGGTATCTAGCATCTAGCTCGGATGTCCTTTGGAGGATCCAACTGTTGATTTGCTACGGAATTCCCATATCAACCACCTGCCGAAAATTTAGCTCGATCCGACCGTCCAAACTCCGGGAAACTTCCGATTAGTGCATCACTTTTTGGATCTGTTTTCTGCGCGAGAACGAATCCGACCCGAATTCATCTTCTTTATGAATGGGACCTCGGACATCCTTTTTGAAGGAAGTTTTCATATGGGGTGTTGTGTTTTATTCTCAAACACATCCCAGTAGTATTAAAAGTATTCTTGCAATACGAACTTCACCATCGTGCCGGTGTCAAACCAGCCCGACAACATCACTCCACGGCGGCCGACCTGCGTTAGACACGTCGTCGCTTTGTTGAGCCGAGCTCAATTTATTCGGATCATCATCTCGGGAAGCCGAACAAGAGTCCGGCATTGCGAAGGATAAATCATCACCAACATTGCCTCCCCACGGATTACACGGAGCGGGCATACCGGAATCGCCGCACGGTCGCTTCATCAAGCCGGCATCAACCACGTCACGACCTGCATCGGCAGGGCTGCACTATTGCTTCATCGAGCCAGTGTCCATCATGCCAAACTACTTCAACACCTCGGCTGACACATCTCCTCACTGACCTGCTCCGTCTCCTCGCCTGGACTGGGGGCTTCGCCATCTCTTCATCAACCTACTCCGGAGACTTCGGCGTCGCTGGCCGACCAGCTCCGTCATGATTAGCTGGACCGAGGGCTTTGCCTCAGCGAGCCAACCTTTGCCAGCATCGCCATGCCGTTGCTTTATCGCCCATAAGGCGATAGGTGTGCAGATCAAGTCCCAATTTTGGGAATCACCTTTCTTCGGATTGCTACAACAAATAAGCCAGGTGCTATTAATCCTAGTATTTTTTGCTTGTTAGGGTTCATTTTTCCAATGAATTATTACTCTGGTTTGTCCGTCATATGTACGCAGGTCTATCAAATGGTGGCCGCATTAACGATGGTCGCATGGTGGTTTGGTCAGTTTCCGTACATAGTCCGGCGAACGCCGCATCCGGAACTCGAACCGACCTGTGAATTCAGGCCTTGCCATGCCTTTACCGCATCACGCCGCCACCCTGCATCAACATTGACTTCGGCGCCAGGCCATATTTTCTTTATTACTCACTTTGCATAAATTATTTGTTATGCAACATTTTTTTATTATTACTATTATCTCCGGTTTGCACTATTTTTTGTGCACAGGAAAATGATCCAGCCGGACTGTATCCTTTGGCGTCACCTTGGCTAGACGGGGGGCTTCGTCAATACTTCATTACCCCATGCCAGGGACTTCGGCATCACCCTGCTGCCCTGCATTGACCGTGCTATGTCACCACTTCTGAGTGTCGAGCCCTTTGCTCCGCCATCATTGGCCGCGTCATTAATACCGAACAGATTAACCAGCTAAGTTGCTTTCATGCTCAAAGTTTTAAAATTTTAATTTGTATTCGGCTCGACCAAGCATTATACTTTTTTGGAAAAAGGTTGCTTGTAAAAATTTCCTTGTCCAAACTTTGTTTGTGACGCGCAAATTCAAATACCCCGTTTACTTGGGGGCTTCCTTCATGAAGCGTTTTTCTCTTGCATATGATTATACTTGTACGGCTTCGTTCCTTGTTCGTGTATTACGCCACAATATGCACCATATTGACTTAAGCGATTTGCAAGCTGGGTTGCCTCGCTCCTGTGTTTACCCCTACGTTCCCGATTGTTCAGCTAGGGAGTAAAGGGAGCACCTCTGTGATTGTCACAATCGGGTCACCCGAGCCGGACCTCAGACTGGGTGAAGCCGAAAGCTAGTGCTCTTATTGTTTTCAATCATGGTCGGCACACAACGGAACTCATGAGTACAAAAAATCTATTGCAAAAGTCTCATAATAACAATGAGCACCGAAGAAAGGTATCGGTGGGGGTACTATTTTCTTCGAAGATGCTTCTTACTCTTCGCAGTAATATAGCATAAGTTCCCTGAGCGCGCTTTGTCTGTTACAGCCTTATGGCCTGATTGCCTAGTTATTGGAAACACCGTCGATATTCTCGACAGATGGAGTACATAACACTTTTCGGTCCTTGACCGAAGAGGGAGAAGCCGACGGTCGGTTAAGACGCGTTTAAAGTTCGGTTGAACATAGATATGACATAAGTACTTCGGTACATGCAATCATTCTTTTACCCAAGTCACTTGGGGGCTCTTAAATTTATATGAGCCGTTTTATGATGAGTGTTTTTCTTCTTAGTCATTGCAAAGTTTTTATTATTATTTATCACTCCTTTTTTCGACACGAGTGTGCGGTCACTAGCCGGGGAGCCTAATTTCGCTCTCAAAGCCGCTAGAGTTTAGTTTTCTAAACTGGCCTAATGAGAAGTACTCCGCCTTCGGGATGGGAGACTGAAGCCGTAGGCTGACCCGCTTGAAGTCTTGAGATAAGATGTGTCATGTTAAAGCACGGCAGAAGCACTTTTTTCTAAAGTCCAATTTTCGGATTGGCACCGAACACTTGATCTAGTTCGGACATTAACCTTTTGAATAAGTTTTTTGGCTTTTCGAGCCCATGGCACTTTTAAACTATTTGTGTGTTTTCAGCACAAGTCTCGCAGTGCAACGCCGGACACCTTTAGAGATTCGGCAAAAACATTCTTGGATATTGCTATATATGCATCGGTTTTGAATTGTGTCTTCAGTCAATACTTGGGTTGCCCGGCTCCTGCGCTTGCCTCCAATGTTCCGCTTTGTTCGGCTAGGTGTGCAAAGGGAGAACCACTGCGATTGTTCTTCCAACTCACATGGTTAAGCACCTCAGTGGAGAAAGCCGAAAACTGACTGTCACAATAAGCGTAAACTGGTCGGCGATCCGATGACGGGGTTAAACGACGGGCCATTCATAACAATGGCCGAAGTGTTTACGGCTTGACCTCGACTGTCGCCGAACACTACCGGGGGCTATTAACTGGCCTCCCAAACTAAATCCTCGATATTTTGCTCTTACATTGGAGCTGAGGTTTCATGATCATGCTTAGCATGACAACCCAAAGAAAGGAACCGATAGCGGGACTATTTTCTTTGGAAGACATTTCTTCTGTTAAACAGTAATATAACATGTCTCTCCGCGTACCTTTGTTTATAAAACCGTACGGCCAGATTGCCTTGTTTGTTGTAAATCTTTGCCGTCATAAAGGCTTTATAAAGTAGGACAAACACTCCTCGGCTATTGGCCGAGGAGGTGGAAGCCGATAGTCGGTCAACAAAGTTTTGTACAATGCGGATCCGAGCATTAATGACGTAAAGTACTTGGATACATAGAGTCATTACACATAATTTGTGATTTTACTATGGATATTGATCCTTAATTCGGCTTCCCGTGCCCGCATTAAGGCTCAGGGGCTACTGGGCTTCGGGCTTATTATTTACAAATATTAAAGGGGCACATCGATCCCCTGATCTAGTGTTGCCACCCGACCAGTGTCTCGGGGGCTACTGCATTGCCTGTTCTATGCAGAAAATTTTAAGTGCAATACAATTTCCGAGGAGATTTTGATCCTCAGGTTGGTCGGCCGCACCCAACCTGAGTCTCGAGGACTAAGCACGCCGCTTTTTGTGTCCCAAAGTATTCTGCCGAGCTAGGACTTGATCCTCAGACCAATGCAAATCAACCTGAGTCTCGGCGCTACGGGGATCAGCGGTCTTATGTCATCCTTCATGTCCATCTCGGATTTTAGACCGATACCCACCTTGAGGGCTACTGGCTATGTATCTCGGTAGAGAATAAATTGCACCAATCAAAAATATTGACAAAAATCGGCCCACATTCGGGGAGGTGCACCACCCCGGAAGCAGTCCGGCATAAAGCTCAGGCGCTAGTGGCTGGCTCCATAGAGGGCATTTCCGGCATTAAGCTCGGCTAAACTCCTTCAAACTTCTTTTGAACCAAGGTGATTTACGACACCTCAGATAAAGTCCGGCGTTGGAGCTCGGATATATAGTCCGGCATTGGAGCTCGGATACAGTCCGGCGTTGGAGCTCGGATACATAGTCCGGCGTTAGAGCTGGGAAGCAGTCCGACATTGGTGCTCGGCTGCAAAAGATACCTCAAATGCAGTCCGGCGTTGGAGCTCGGACGCAAGAGGACGTTGCCGTCCGGGAACAACTTCAAACCCGAGGTGTGGCATAAAAATAACAAGGCATTGATAAAGGCCAGAAACTTAAAGGGGCTCCTCGGATACCCGACGTATAAACTCGTCGAATGCATTTCGGCGATCCTCAAGATAGAAGATGAGAAGATTTGTGGAACCAGTTTTCAAGACCGGCAACCGAAGATGAAGAACAGTTCGGAAGAATCGAGGAGCGTCCCTAACTTGAAGACCGGTTCAGGGGGCTACTGACGGTGTCCTGGACTAGGGGGTACTCAACGTGTCGTCTCCCGATCAGTTGGATTGGGCCGAGGACCCCCATGGCCGTATACTCATGGGCCAGTCCGGATAGCTGCCGCATACAAGGAAGAATCAACAAGACTTGGAGATCAAGACAGGGACTCCTCCCCCACCGGCGTATTCGGCTAGGACTCTTGTTATCCTAGGCCTCTGGTGCACTATATAAACCGGGGCCAGGCTAGTCGATAGATATACAACAATGATACCATAGGCTAGCTTCTAGGGTTTAGCCTCTCTGATCTCGTGGTAGATCAACTCTTGTAATACCCACATCATCAATATTAATCAAGCAGGACGTAGGGTTTTACCTCCATCGAGAGGGCCCGAACCTGGGTAAACATTGTGTCCCTTGCCTCCTGTTACCATTGATCCTAAGACGCACTGCTTGGGACCCCCTACCCGAGATCCGCCGGTTTTGACACCGACAGTGGCCATATCACATGATAGCTCCATACAAAATGTTATGCTCGTTGAATCTCTTGGTTACAACCTACTTTCTGTATCTAGACTTGCTGATTTCAGTTTCAATGTCCTATTTACTGAAGTAGATTGCCAAGTGTTTCATTGAGACAATCATAAAATGGTCTTTACCGGTATACGTAGAGGTGATCTATACATTGTTGATTTCACTAAAAAGGCTCAACCTAAAACTTGCTTCATTGCTAAATCCTCAAAAGGATGGTTATGGCATAGATGATTAGGTCATGTTGGTATGCCAAACCTTGACAAGCTTATTAAGGGAAATCATATCCTTGGAGTTAATGATGTCATATTTGATAAGGATAGACTTTGCAGTGCGTGTCAAGCAGGTAAACAGGTTGGAGGAAGGCATCCCGTGAAGAACATTATGACCACAAGGAGGCCACTTGAGCTACTTCACATGGATCTCTTTGGTCCCAACTCCTACAAGAGTCTCGCTGGAAATTCTTTTGGTATAGTTATAGTTGATGATTTTTCCATATTTATGTGGGTGTTCTTTCTCGATGATAAATCGCAGGTCCAAAAGATCTTCAAAAACTTTGCTAGGAAGGCCCAAAACCAATTTGAAGTGAAGATCAAGAAGGTTCGCAGCGACAACGGAACAGAGTTCAAGAACACAAATGTGGACACCTTTCTTGACGAAGAAGGGATTTCACACGAGTTCTCGGCTACGCACACACCTCAACAAAATGGAGTTGTTGAGAGGAAGAACCGGACGCTCATCGAAGTGGCGAGAATGATGCTTGATGAGTACAAGACGCCGAAGCATTTTTGGGCAGAAGCGGTTGAGACAGCTTGTCATGCAACAAATCACTTGTATCTTCACAAGCTACTTGGCAAGACGGCATACGAGCTCCCACCGGTAACAAACCCCAAGTTGGATACTTTCGAGTATTCGGCTCAAAGTGCTACATTCTTGATGAGCATCGTCATTCTAAATTTGCTCCTAAGTCTCATGAAGGTTTCCTACTAGGTTATGGCTCAAACTCTCACACTTACCGTGTCTACAACAATTTCACCCGAAAGGTTGAAGAGACGGTAGATGTGAAGTTTGATGAATCTAACAGCTCGCAAGTAGAGCAATTCCCAATTGATGTAGGAGACAAAGATCCCTCGGAAGCAATCCAAGACTTGTCTATTGGCAAGGTCCGTCCAACGAAGGTGAAGGAGAGTACCTCGTCCGTCCAAGTGGAAGCTTCTACTTCACGACAAGGTGAACCAAGAGTTGATATAGAAGCATCCACAAGTAGGACACACCAAGATGAAGAAAACGAGGAAGTGCATCAAGATGAACGTCAACAACCTCCTTCTCCACCACGACAAGAGAACGACAACGCCAACAATGAAGAAGGCCAAGAAGAAGAACAAGATGAAGAAGATGTTCAACGAGGACCCAAGCAAAAGCTTTCACGAGTTCGAGCAAGAATTGCTAAAGATCATCCCGTCGAGCAAATCTACAATGATATTCAAACCGGGAGAATCACTCGCTCTAAAACTCGTTTAGCTAACTTTTGTGAAAACTATCCTTTTATCTCTAGCATTGAACCTATGAAGGTTGAAGAAGCATTGGAAGATCCGAATTGGATAATTGCTATGCATGAAGAGCTACACAACTTTGAGAGGAACCAAGTTTGGACATTGGTTGAGAAGCCCGACAACAACCACAACATCATCGGTAGCAAATGGGTGTTTCGCAACAAGCAAGATGAAGATGGACAAGTAGTTCGCAACAAAGCACGTCTCGCCGCCCAAGGCTACACACAAGTCGAAGGTATGGACTATGGTGAGACTTACGCCCCCGTTGCTAGACTTGAGTCCATTCGCATCTTACTTGCCTATGCTAATCACCATGATATCACCTTGTACCAAATGGACATTAAAAGTTCTTTTCTAAATGGTGAAATAGAGGAGGAAGTTTATGTTAAGCAACCTCCCGGCTTTGTCAATCCTAAGAAACCCAATCATGTTTACAAACTTCACAAAGCTCTTTATGGTCTTAAACAAGCTCCTAGAGCATGGTATAAATGCTTGACCAAGTTCCTTATTGAAAAAGGCTTTGAAATTGGGAAAATTGATTCTACTCTTTTTACTAAAAGGGTTAATGGAGAACTATTTGTGTGCCAAATCTATGTTGATGATATTATATTTGGTTCAACTAACCCTCATTTTAGTGAAAAGTTTGGGAAGCTAATGTTGGAGAAGTTTGAGATGTCTATGATGAGTGAACTCAAATTCTTTCTTGGCTTGCAAATCAAGCAAACTAAGGAAGGTACTTTTGTTTCTCAAACAAAGTACACCAAGGACCTATTCAAGAAGTTCAATATGCAAGAATGCAAAGGTATGTCTACACCCATGCCTACTAGTGGACATCTTGACTTGACCAAAGATGATGAACCGGTTGATCAAAAGGTTTATCGCTCTATGATTGGTTCATTGTTATATCTATGTGCTTCACGTCCCGATATCATGCTAAGTGTGTGCATGTGTGCACGATATCAAGCTACTCCTAAAGAATGTCATCTTAAGGCCATGAAAGGGATAGTGAGATACTTAATACATACACCAAATTTTGGCATTTGGTATCCTAAGAGGGCCTCTTTCGATCTTGTTGGCTACTCCGACTCGGACTATGCCAGAGACAAGGTTGATAGAAAGTCCACTTTGGGTACTTGTCAATTTCTTGGTAGATCTCTTGTGTCTTGGTCCTCCAAGAAACAAAACTCAGTATCCTTATCCACTGCCGAAGCGGAATACATTGCCGTTGGTTCATGTTGTGCTCAATTACTTTGGATGACCCAAACTCTTAAAGATTATGGGATATATGTGAAACATATTCCATTGCTTTGTGACAATGAAAGTGCTATCAAAATTGGTCATAATCCTGTGCAACATTCTCGAACTAAGCATATTGAAGTTCGTCGTCATTTCATTCGAGATCATGTTGCTAAGGGTGACATTGATCTTAAGCATGTTCACACCGAAAAGCAATTAGCGGATATATTCACTAAACCTCTTGATGAGAAAGTGTTTTGCAGGTTAAGAGGAGAATTGAACATCATTGATGCTTCAAATTTGGAGTAGAAACTCCATTGGATACATGCAAGACATGAGCTTATGCCTAATCCTTGATATCTCTCTTATGATGGAAATCTTATGTCTTGGATATATTTGTATCTTGCATGTTATCTAACCCATGTAGGTACTTGGATGAATCTAATTCCATGAGGTTGTAACCTACTCATATCTTGAGCAATCTCTACATCACCAAGTCTCTACACAAGGTGGTTGAAGCCAAGGAAGCACAAAACCATTCAAACATATCCTTTGACAAATTCTATGTTGAGCTTCATGATTGTCATTGTTGGATACACAAGTGATCTTCCTTGCACGAACTAACCCATGTAGGTAGATGGACTCAAATTCCAAGTGGTGCTCCAAATTCTGGATGAGCTACATCAACCTTGAGCAACCCACACAAGTTCAACTACATGGACATCACCACCAACCAAGGTATGTTATTCCATCTTAGAGAAGCTTTACTCCAAGTCATGAGTTAAAGCAACTCGGCAAGATGTGAATACATCAAGATGCTTAAACGAAAAATGGCAACCCCGTTTTGAGCTTAAACAATGAGTATGACCCGTGATCAAGTGATCTCACTTGACTCCTAAGTCAATATACTCTAACATAGGTGACTTTGTCGCCGACCATCTCTAGATGAAGTTCTCTTATGTTCTTTTCTGTGTTTTTGCATTCGTCTCATGCATATTTGTTTCCCCTTTCAAAAAAAACTTCATCTAGATTTCTTTCTGTTTGCTCTGCATTTTCTCCATCCAATTCATTGCACATCTTTCAGTAAATTCCCTGCAAATCTTTGTGAGATCTTATTAGTCTAGTGAGCTAAGGTGACAAGTGTTTTCTCTGCGATGAACTCGGTTCCACCGATTTGTTATTTTCGGTCCAACCGAATCCTTTCGGTCCAACCGAAGCATACCACTCGGTGCCACCGATTTCACAACAGGAAAATCAGTTTGCCACTTATTCTATGTTCCTTCTGATCCAGCTCCACTCAATGAATCTTGTTCTCTACAAGCATCACAATTTTTATCAATGCTTTGTACTGTGACTCAAGGATCAAACCCATTCAACAGATTCCAGAAGACCCTTCTTGGATATTGATGTCAAAGGGGGAGAGAGAGATCACATCAAAGCTTATCACTTAAACAGATCACATCAGAGAGGGAGAGAGAGATCCTTCAGGGGGAGAGAATACTAGTAGAAAGTATTCCTCAAGGATCCCAGATGCTTGGTGTTCAAGAGGAGAGATGCCACATGTATTCTTGAGGGGAAAAGACATGTTCATATGTGCTTATTTGCACTAGCTTGCATTAGCTCTGTTCATTTATAGCTTTCAGCTCTGATTTTCTGTTCCCTATCTTCTCCCAGTATCCCATGCTAGATTCAGGGGGAGCAAGACATCTAAGGGAAAGAAATCATTCAAATTCATTGCATATCTTTACTCTTGGGGACATGTCTAATCCAATGTAGTACTTAGTACTCACTCTCTACATGTCATCCCAGTCTTGGTATTCTTGTGGTTTCTTTTGTTTGCTCTGGCTAGTAGGTGCATCTATGTTATCTAACCTTGTTTACGCAGGTTCATTCCATCCTAAGCCAACTCAAGACTACAAGGTAAGTATATGCATCACAATCATGTGTATGAGGAATTCTTGTTGATGTACATACTGTTTGCAAGGACTCATGGGCATGAAGGTATTTTCTTTAGTATTCTTTGCTCTGATGCATATGGCCAAGATACATGTAACACATTGCCTGCTCTATCATGGTTGTGCTCTCACATGCTTCCATTTTCTATATTCACATGATTGCATACATGTAGGGGGAGCCTATGCTTGTTAAATGTCTTTCCAAAGCTTTACTTGCTGTTCTTTATATCTTTATCTAAAGCTTTGATGTATGTTGTCATCAATTACCAAAAAGGGGGAGATTGAAAGCCCAAGTGCTCCCTAGGTGGTTTTGGTAATTAATGTCAACATATCTCTTGTTGGACTAACACTTTTATCTAGTATGTTTCAGATAAGTTCAACAATGGAGTGGCATGGATTAAAGGATGTGGGAACTCCTTCAAGATGCTAAGGACAAAGGATAGTCTCAAGCTTAAAGCTCAAGACTCTTCATTTTACATTTTAAGTGATCCAAGATCACATTGAGTCTATAGGAAAAGCCAATACTATCAAGGAGGGATGAGGTGTTGCTTAATGAGCCTCTTGCTTCAAGTGCTTAGTGATATGCTCCAAATACCCTCAACTACTTTCCCACTTCCACACATATGTCCTAAACCTAAAGTCAAACTTGGCCCCACCAATTCTTCCTATCCGGCACCACCGAGTTTGGATGTCTTAGCCACTGCCACAAACCCTAGGCAAATCGATCTCACCGATAGGGATCTCGGTCTCACCGAGATGGGATTGTAATCTCTCTATGTATGTCCATTATCAAAATCGGTCTCATCGAGTTTGAGCAATCGGTACTACCGAGATTACAATGCAAACTTCCTGGTTGACTCATTACCAGAATCGGTCCCACCAAGTTTGAGTAATCGGTCCAATCGAGTTTGCCTGACCAACTCTCTGGTTAGCTAATTACCAAAACCGGTCTCACCGAGTTTGTGTAATCGGTCTCACCGAGATTATGTTATGCCCTAACCCTAACCATATAGGTCTCACCGAGTTGCATGTCTGTCCCACCGAAAATCACTAACGGTCACTAGGTTTACTAAATCGGTCCGACCGAGTTTGTTGAATCGGTCCCACCGAGTTTGGTAAATTATGTGTAACGGTTAGATTTTGTGTGGAGGCTATATATACCCCTCCACCTCCTCTTCATTCATGGAGAGAGCCATTAGACTGAACCTACACTTCCAGCATCCTATCTCTGAGAGAGAACTACCTACTCATGTGTTGAGGCCAAGATATACCATTCCTACCATATGAATCTTGATCTCTAGCCTTCCCCAAGTTGCTTTCCACTCAAATCCTCTTTCCACCAAATCCAAATCCTATGAGAGAGAGTTGAGTGTTGGGGAGACTATCATTTGAAGCACAAGAGCAAGGAGTTCATCATCAACGCACCATTTGTTACTTCTTGGAGAGTGGTGTCTCCTAGATTGGCTAGGTGTCACTTGGGAGCCTCCAACAAGATTGTGGAGTTGAACCAAGGAGTTTGTAAGGGCAAGGAGATTGCCTACTTCGTGAAGATCTACCGCTAGTGAGGCAAGTCCTTCGTGGGCAACGACCATGGTGGGATAGACAAGGTTGCTTCTTCGTGGACCCTTCGTGGGTGGAGCCCTCCGTGGACTCGTGCAACCGTTACCCTTCGTGGGTTGAAGTCTCCATCAACATGGATGTACGATAGCACCACCTATCGGAACCACGCCAAAAACATCCGTGTCTCCAATTGCGTTTGAATCCTCCAAAACCCTTCCCTTTACATTCTTGCAAGTTGCATGCTTTACTTTTTGCTGCTCATATACTCTTTGCATGCTTGCTTGTTATGTATTGTGAATGTTAAACTTGTGCCTAAACTCCACTTAAATTTAAGAACTTAAAAACTGCAACTTTGGTACTTAGTGTCTAATCACCCCCCTCTAGACACCTCTTCTCAAGGTCCTACACCAGCGGTCAGCAGAGAGAAAATATCGTTACCGCTATCTTGTTTAGATCTGGAAAGGATGAGAGAATGAAGAGAGCAACCCTAGTAAAGCAAGCGCTTAGGCCCCTGCGTACATATATAGTGGAGTGATTATCTTTTTCTCTCCACAACAAGCGTTTTAATTTGTGTACGTGGCATTAAAGAAAAGAAACTCTCTATTTAAGGTGACTAATTGTATGACTCCTACTTACTACTAGTAGTACTAGTATTGTTCACTTGTGCTCCCTGGCCCTCCATTCATTGAACAACCCCACGGGTGAATAAACATAAAGTAAGTATTTATATAGAATGAACAAGCTCGAACTATTTTCGTGTAGTCAAAAGTTGAGGGCGGGGCTTTTCCCGGGCAGTACGCGCGGCAGTTTTTGGGTAGGCGGTTTGACAGAGAGGCGAGGAGGGTGAGGGAGTGGCGGATTCAAACTTACTGGTGGAAAGGTTGGTCTGTGCGATTTGACAACACGTTACTGCTGGAAAGACTTGTGATATGACTACTCACTATAGTCATGAATTACTGGCGCTATGACCAGGGTGATGCCCCACTTTTGTTCTGCACTCTAATCAGGTGCATGCCACGTCGACCTGGATGCTGGCTCTTCCACATGTCGACGAAGTACGTAGTAAGAAGGAGCAAGGAATGATGCGGTATATACTACTACTACTACTACTCACGTCGGAGGAGTGCGAACCACGGCAACCCAGTGAACCAGCAGTGCGAACCACGGTAGCCCAGTGAACGAGCAGTACAAAACAATGTGGTGATATGGCCATAAAAAACAATGTGCTACCCTCCAGACTGTAGCATGTACATTACTACTCCTCTTTGTTTGGATGCCTGAGTTAGAGCTAGTTTGGGTTGAAATAGCCTCAAATTATCGAAACAGGAGGGGTTAGTTTGAGCTAGTTTGCTCTAACCCAGCTAAAAAAACTAGCCTGGTGGAGAGGTTCTAATTGGGTTAGTTATCCTCGGGCCCACTAAAAGAGAACTAAAAAAATCTCCCCTGCCCGCACCAGATCGCTCTCTCCCCCGCGCCCCTCCCCCTCGCACGACTCCTCTCTATTCCCCATCAGACCGCCCGCCCAAGCGCTGCTCTGCTGCTCGCCCTCTCTCTCCTCCAGCCGGCCTCTCCTTCCAGCCTCCGCCGCCCTACTCCGGCCGCCCTCTCTCTCCAGCCTTCGAAGGTCGCCTCGCTCCCCCTTCACCAGTCATTTTTCTCCCTCTGTCATGCGCGGCGGCGGCACATCTACCAGGGAGGTCGTGAGAGGGGTGAGTTTATCCGTTCCTTCTCTGTCTCACAACCATATCATTTTGCTCGCTCTAGCGCTAATTCTGATTTGGAAAAGTAGATCCTAATAAAACTTGGTGTAGATTTGTGGTGCACGCATGGAATTTTTTGATGCTTCTTGAGGAGGTAATAAATCTTTCTAGATGCCCAAAGATTCAGTTCATCTTTCTAGGTATTGCAGTTTCAGGCTTGCATTATTTGTAGAGGTCCGAAGTTTCAGTTCACCTTTCTAGATATTTCAGTTTCAGGCTTGCATTATTTCTAGAGGCCCAAAGATTCAGTTCACCTTTATAGGTATTTCAGTTTCAGGCTTGCATTATTTCTAGAGGCCCAAAGATTAAGTTCCCAGTCGGCGGCAAGAGCCCCTGCTACCCACGCCGGTGTCGACCTCAACTCGCAAGCG
Source organism: Triticum aestivum (assembly GCF_018294505.1). Lineage (NCBI taxonomy): Eukaryota > Viridiplantae > Streptophyta > Magnoliopsida > Poales > Poaceae > Triticum > Triticum aestivum. Next base: position 586,543,699 of record NC_057801.1, on the reverse strand, counting down.
CCGACGTCCGACGGGTTCCTGGGGCTTGGGCTCTACAGAGGCTTCCTCTAGAGCAACGATGACGAGCTCCTCCCTTGGTGCGTGAGGGGCTCCGGGCTCCCTCCCTATCGTGAATGACTTTCGTGATGAGTTAGCTCATGCTTTGTTTCATGGAGTGTATTTTTTTGTGAAGCTTGATTGACGACTTGTATGTTTAAGTGGGATATCTCATTTGTATGGACAAAGTAAAATTTATCATGTTTTGCATGCTTGATTTGTAAAGATGGTTCGTTTATGTGAATTGTAAGCGGGAGGAGGCCACACAAGAGCCATCCACACCAAATCCAGTAGGAAATAGGGTCCAAAGTAGTCAAATGATTGAGAAAGAGCATTTATTGTCAATCTAACCCTGCCATCCATACACGTCTTTGGTTAGAGTTAGTTCAGGGTTAGTTCAGGGTTAGAATCTAACTCTAACCTCTAACTGAGTTAGAGTTCTCCTCGTCTTGGTTCATCGCCATCATACTTTCCCCATTCCCGTGTTTTCAGTATCCTGCGAATCAAAGAGGCCCTTTTTTGCGGGAAAAATCAAAGAGGCCCTTAGACTGGTTTAGGTCCGGTCATTTATTATAAACGTGTTATGTACAAAATTTAATAAATGTGCTTCATTTTCTATGAAAATAATCCGGTTTCATGTAGTAATTCATTTATTTATTTATTCTTCTGCGGGGGGTTTGCATGTAATTCGTGAGGTCTGAAATGTAATGTACCCCGGCATATGCTCCAAGTCATGCATGCACTACGACCCAGATGCTCTATGTCCCACATGTCGGCAAAAGGGAGTACATATAGGAGGATAAATGCATGAAAAATATGTACTACAAAGTGTAGCTGCGGTTCGAAAAGGAGACCTAAAGTGATGACAGCTATAGGTCGCATGCACCCAACTAGTGGTACTAGACATACGACTATTTTTCCCTAAAAAAGAGGTACGAGTTCTCAGTACTCCTATTCTATCAGCACGAGTCCCATCTGACAATAGCGTCCGTGCTACAGCTAGCTCTCCTCCCTCGTTTCTCTCTTCTAATTCTAAACTCGGCCGACGCCCAGTGGGCGAGATGGGTTTGCTCAACTGCGGCCCCACCTCATAGTGAAACATTACAGCTGGAATAAAAATCCCATATACTCCCTCCATTCCTAAATATAAGCCTTTTTAGATACTACTTCAGATGGAATACAGCATACGGATGTATGTAGACATATTTTAGAGTGTAGATTCACCCATTTTGCTTCGTATGTAGTAGTCACTTGCTGGAATCTTTAGAAAGACTTATATTTGGGAACGAAGGGAGTACTATACTAATAAAATATTAAGGCCACGAGGCGATGCAGTGCTGGTTGCAGGAGGCAAGAAGAAGAGATGCATCCATCGATGACGTCCACCTCCTCGACTCAGGGCACCGGCCCACCGAACGGCGCCTAAGTAGCAGCGGCTTTCATGGCCAGGTCGACGTGCTTCTGAACAATGGCGTCCAAAGATTCCACCAGATGGAAGAAGGCCAACGTCTTTCTGTCCTCGCTTGCCTTTGTAGTGGCCTATTTAGACGATTTCCTCATAGACGTGGATGTGCAGGTCGATGGTTTCTTGCATGGCGAGGCGCTGCGCGCCGAGCGCGGTCTCGAGGTGCACATTCTTCGTCGCAATCTCCGGCACCTGCAGGGCCACCAGGGCTTGAAAGAGTTCGTCAGCATGGAGGCCGATGAGGGTGGCAGGCAATGTGGAGCCTGAGCGCGCAGGCTGGAGCAGTACGGCAAGGCTGTCCGCGTGCTTCTTGACGGAGGTGAACTTGCGGATGGAGTTGACCATCATGTCGTCCATGCGAGAGGCGAAGCCAACGTTGGCGAGGGCTATGATGCCAGTGGTCGCCAGCACCGTCTGGAAATGCTGCACGGTGCGGGGCCACCAGCCGGCACCTTGGATGATTTGGCACAGCCGACTACCGCTCGCATCCGTCGCCTCCATAGGTGCTTGTGGCTTATGGTCACTTGGTCTTGGATTGGAGTGAGCAGTGTTACGCAGAGACTAGGAGTAGATGGATTGGAGTGGTGGGGGCGCCTTTATATGAGAGTCCAAACTCTGTTGCATTCAGATCATGCTGGCTCTATTCTGCTTCTCCAATTAATTCCCTCTGCATGTAATTGAGGATGCATCATTGACCGTTCAACGTCTCGGGAACCGCTACCCTCTCCCTCCTTGGCATTCAAGCACCTATGGAGGCGACTGCCGCTTGTGTCTATCGCGTGTTAGGAGACATTCCCGTCGACGACGAGGTGTCTATGGTGACTTCGTAAATTTGAAGATGATAGTGCCAGCTTAGTCTTTCGGAGGTGCTCAAAGGGGTAGGGTGTGCGTGTGTGCATTCACAGGGGTTAGTGTATGCGCGTGTATATGAGCGCTCGCGTCTGTACTGTGTCAAAATAAATGTAAATGCGTGTCAAAAAGAGACTAGTCAGTATACTTAATATTGTGCACCGCAGAGAGGAAAACGAGAGAACTACCTATTTATTTACGTTGCATATTCACTCATTTTGCTCCATATGTACTCCGTCTCGGTGTAGTCTAGTCACTTGTTGAAATCATTAGAAAGGCAAATACTCCTTTCTGGTTTACAAGGCTATACTAGCAAGTAGGTACTACAATAGTGGGCTCACATATCAATTTTGTCTCATGCAAGAGCCTGGCTATATGCATGCTCCAAGGTTCACAACTGCCACATTTGGGTTGCGCTTGGCTCTTCGCCTCTTCGAGAAGACGAACAATGATGTTACTACTACTGCTTCTACAGTATTGAATCCACTACTGCTTGTCCATCCACCGCGAGCGGGAGGGATAGCTTGTTGTAGTACTATAAGCAAAAGCATGTCCTCGTCTACGAGCAACCGCGTGCATGGGCGAGGGAGAAGGCGTGTAGTAGTAAAATCAAGCTTCTCCTCGTTGTACAAGTTGACGCGACACATCATAGCACTGGCCCCACATGCTTGCCTCTAAACTTGGCTGAAAGACCCGCAGTGTACAATATATTTGCTGCAATCTCTAACATTTACCCACCACAAACTAAAATATATATTCCTATCTTGACCAGATGAGCGCGCAAACTACAATAACCAAGATGACAGGTAGGGCAGAAGACTATTTTAATTAAAAAAACTTCAAGACGACCACATAGCATGGAGACGACCCCAACGATTTTAAGCTTACAAGCATGGTACATGCTATCCTAGACTACTCTACACATGAAACTGTCACACGAGCGTCCGGGCTATGCTTGGCTCTTCGCCTCTTCGGGAAGTCGAACAATAATGATGGAGTACTACTGCACTGGAGGAGTACTACAGTACGCTTCTGGCCATCTGACACCGATTGAACTCCTACATGTCCATCGCGTGCGGGAGGGAGAGTGTGTAGCGAAAGCTTCTCCTAGTCCTGCCAGCCACCACGCTCATGGGTGAGGGATGGATGCCGCTTCATTGACTTAGTGCTCCTGCCTTTGCGTGTATGGCAGGTGGGCCCAACAGGTGGGTGGCCAACCTGTCATATAGCCAAAGGCAGGTGCAGTTAAGTCCGCGAGGGTTGGAAAAAGAGGTAGGTATAAGCGAGGTGGTTAGCCTTCGCCTTGTGCCTAGGCGGTGCCTAAGCGCCCTAGGCGCGACCTAGGCGATAATATAGTTTTTACTCGTAGTGTATTTATGATTATTATATGGGTGTTGATATTAGTTTAGGGCATATAAATAAGTTAATACTATCTACTGCCATTGGAATATAACCCGTTTGGCATATCTGTGCAGTATGTGGCATGATTTGTTGCTTGGGTAGGCAATTCCTTGCTTGCCGTTCCCAGATCTCCATTTATGCCCTAGGCGAGGCGTTTGGCTATTGCCTAGCGCCTAGGCGTGCCTAAGCACCTCCTAGGCACTGCCTTTTCCAACAGAGGTGAGGGAGAGGATAATCAAACTTCTCATTGTTGTACGAGTTGACGCGACACATCAAAGCACTGCACTCGATATATTTCAATAATTTGCGTTTACCAATGCATTAATTACAATGCATGCATGCATGCCGTGACTCTCCTTTTGATACTTTCATGTGTTGATTTAATGGACCTTGAAGTAGTATAAATATGTGATGGTAAAGCTTTGTAATGCCCCGTCCCTAAAGCGAGAGATGGTTGTGCACGAGGAGGGCGAGATCATGCAGACAGAACAGGATCCGACGATGGAGCTCTCTATGGTCTCGATCGACCTCACCTTGATCCACTACCCCTTGTGCCTCTGCCCCTTGACGTCTCCAGTGTATGAGGTTCGAATACACCTCGTCCGTTCGGCTGATCGAGCAAGGTGCAGGCTTCTTGATTGGTGTGTTGTTCAATTGATTTCTACAGTGCAAGGGAGGGCACCTGGCCTGCGCGGACTGCCGTGTTGAGCGCCCCAGGAACCAGCAGCAGTGCTAGAAGTGCGAGCGTGGTGGTGGCTTTGACATGCATAACACGATGGTGGATGCCGTCCTTTCGTCGGTGAGGGTGGAGTGCCCGCACGAAGGTTGTGGGCTCTATGCCACTTACCACAAGCTCGCCGATCACCAGAGCGTGTGACCGCTCGCGCCCTGCAAATGCCCGTGCCTGTCTGCGGCTATGAAGGCCCACCGTCGGCGCTCTACCACCACATCAGCACCGCGCATCCCATGCCCATGCATAGGATCCAGTACAGGAAGGTGCTCCAGCTGCAAGTGCCACTGTCGGAGCCACGGCTCTTGCTGGTCACGGAGGAGGACGGCCGCGCATTTTTCTTGGTCAACGGCATGCTCAACATCGGCGCGCCTATCACAGTGTCGGTCCTCTGCATCAGAGCAGGGGCGTCCCCATTGCCGCACTACATGGCCAAGCTGTGGGCGAACGGCCCGCCGGGGGAGCCCAAAGGCATGACCGATGCCGTCAAGGTGGAAATGGAGGTGACAAGCAGCAAGGATCCCGACGACGTCGCCATGCAGGAGCTGACCTTCTTCACAGTTCCGCCCAAGTTATTGGCCGGGGCTAAGCTGGTGTCCCTTCACATTCAGATTGACAAGCTCACACCCTAAATGTTTCTATAGTGCCTTCTATTTATCCTAGTAATATGCTAATATAGGGATTAGCTCGGCCAACTTTAGCATAAGAGATGGTGGGTTTTGGTGGCGATGCAGCAATTACTTTGACATCATATCAGTAATTTCCAATAGTCGAACGAATATTTTGTGTCTATTGGATATAAAGTTCCTTTGGGTAATAAGTACTACTTGTCATCAAAATGGATAAAAGGAGATGTATGTAGACGTATTTTAGTTCTAGATAGGTCCCTTTCCATTTTGATGACAAGTATATGCTTGTTTGTTCATGAAGTGTTTCATACTTGTGCGAGTTGATGCGACACATCAAAGTAGTACTACTACTAGTAGTACTCCCTCCGACCCTAATTTCTCTGCGGATAAGTTGAGGCGCAGATACCAAGCAGGGCCTGGTTGTGTGGGACAACTCACCGGACTGCGCACCAGGCAGACAAAGCTCGTGTTGGTGCCATGTGCGGCCCGCACATTAACCAAAACCTCGCGCCTCCAGCTTAGCCTTCGCGTTTTAAACTTCTCAATCTCAAGGCCAAGGAGCAATGTGAATCCTATGATAGAGCCAATCGGATGGTTGAGAACACTACAATTCGTAGCTACAGATGTGTGTGTGTGTGAGAGGACGAGTGTGTGCGTGCACCTCTTCTCTTCCTGTATAACGTACTGAACTCAGAGTACAAGTGTATGTGGGTGGCATTGATCTAGGGATCTAGAGATGGTGCATGCGAGAAGTCCCGAGAGATAGGTTTAATGCGTCTGAAAAAAAGACTAGTCTATAGCTCGCCACGCGGCTATTTCCGTCGAACGCCCCAATAACCGTAAGATATGTATCCGATGGTGCCAGCTATTGCACGTACACAGCAGTAGAAAAAGAACTACCATGGCATATGCTACACCACGGCCGAGAACACCTGCCCACGTTACGCCATCCGGGAATAGTTCCGCACTTCGAAACTAGAACCGTCAATAATTTTTGATCTTGCGTCTCGTCACATTCCAAATTACTACTACTACCATGCTATATTTAATTGCAAACGTGTTCACACCAATCACAACCTAAACGGTTTCCCACTTAGGAGCGTATTAGTACTCGGTTATAAATACTACTATGCCAAGATGACTGCACATTCCTCCTCAACTCCTCATCCACAAAAACAAACAAGTCATTCAGCATCCTTCCCTTGCGTCTGCCATGGACAGCGCAAGTTCTGGGTCGAGAGATTACCATCAGGGAGAGGCAAGCATGGAAGTGGAAGCACGAGAGATGTCCCGCCTCGCCGCGAAAGCAACCGACATGTCCCGCCGCGCGGAAGTAGTAGCACAGAGGTCCTGCCGTGCCGCCGAAGCAGCACCGAGGTCCCGCTGCACCGTCGATGCAACAGACTGGTCTGGCCCCGTCGCGGAAGCAACAGAGATGTCTCGCTGCACCGCGAATGCAACAGAGATGCCCCGCGGCGGCCTGGGAAAATGTCTCGCGGGCAGGCGACGACTCTTACAGGCGCATGCATGCTATTGTCCATAGCCAGGTGGATTAGATCTCCGACTGGGCGAGGTTGCAGGACGACATGAAAGCCTTGTTTGAATAGGCTACCAGCATCATCCGACAACTAAGGGAGGGCAATGAGAGGCTCCGGGCCGAGCGCGACCTGCTGAGGGCGAAGATCGTCCGCAATGCAGACCAGCAGGAGGAGACCAGTGCCTTGTTGAAGAGGATCGACGTCATCGTCAAGAAACTTATGGACGAGAATGACATGCTCCGCATCGAGCGCCAAAGGCTGGTGGAGGAATCCATGGATGCTCTCAAGCAGCGTCTTGAGGACACGAAAGAGCTCATCGCCACTCGCCGCGGAGACTAGTTCCCGCGGCCTACAGCAATGCATCAACAAAGTAGAGATCAGCGAGCCAGATTGTTGTCTTCCTTCTTCTTTTGCCCTTGTGTATTTTGGGTGTAGCCGCATGTGGCTTTTTTAATTATCTTCCTAATTATGTAGGACAATTATTATCCAGTGTCGTTGTCCTTATATATTCATCAGTCTTGATATAAGTCGTAGTAGATGCTATATAGGTCCGTCGGATCTTACATTAAGATCCGTGCTTTCAGATTTTCTTTTTTCTCTCTTAAATCTCAGCCGCCTCCTAGCTAATAAAAAAAGGGGACGCATGGCGGCACGTAAATGGTAAATAGAACACCCACGATTTTAATAATACTTGTGTTTTCGATTGTAACGTGACAACACTTGTTCCAAAATGACTTTGCTGATTGTTAATGTGTGCGCCTTCGTAAATCGGACAACAAAATTACCACAACATGTTGGTGCCATGTCATGGCACCAAGCCAAGTTTCATTATTTTCAGGCGTGTTTTGGATTTATAGGAATTGCAAACTAAGTTCAATGTTTCCAGCCTAGCCACGATGCCCAGAATTTTGAAATTTCATTCCCATTTCTTGCATGGGACCTAGAAATTTACCCGAGGACACACATGTGATATTTCAACCAACTTTGGTGCACTGGAGCATGTGCTTGTATTTCAAATTTGAATTATGCACACAAAGGTGACACGTTCCCTCTTAGAACCACGAGCCTTCTTGAGAGAAGCTCCGGTTTGCAAGAAGCTTATACCAAAATTTGTTCCTATTCGGCCAAATTTTTTTACCACAACATGGTACTACCATGACATGACACCATGCCAAGTTTCATCATTTCCACGCGTGTTTTGGATTTACAAGAATTTTAAAACCAAGTTTCTCAATGTTCTCGGCCGAGCCACGATGCCCAATTGTTTGAATTTTATTCCATTTCTTGCATGGGACCTAGAAATTCACTCGAGGACACAGATGTGGTTTTTCAACCAACTTTGGTACACGGGAGCATGTGCTTGTAGTTCAAATTTGAATTATGCACATTAAATGTCCAGAAACTTAATTAATGTATAAAAAAGGCCAAACGAACCCGGAATAATTCCAAAATTTAACAGGGCACTCATGTAGTTCTATTTTGCCTTTGTAAAGAAACTCAAGGGGGCATCATATATCGTTTCGCACTCAAAGGTTGCATATTCTTTCTCAGAACCACGAGCCTTCTTGAGAGAAGCTTCAGTTTGCAAGAAGCTTATACCAAAATTTGTTACTATTCGGCCAATTTTTTTACCACAGCATGGTAGTACCATGACATGACACCATGCCAAATTTCATGATTTTCAGACGTGTTTTGGATTTACAAGAATTTTAAAACCAAGTTTCTCAATGTTCTCGGCCGAGCCACGATGCCCAGATGTTTGAATTTTATTCCCATTTCTTGCATGGGACCTAGAAATTCACCCGAGGACACAGATGTGATTTTTCAACCAACTTTGGTGCACGAGAGCATGTGCTTGTATTTCAAATTTGAATTATGCACATTAAATGACCAGAAACTCAATTAATGTATAAAAAAGGCCAAACGAACCCGGAATAATTCCAAAATTTAACAAGGCACTCATGTAGTTCTATGTTGTCTTTGTAAAGAAACTCAAGGGGGGGGGGGCAGCGTATATCATTTCGCACTCAAAAGTGGCACGTTCCCTCTCAGAACCACGAGCTTTCTTGAGATAAGCTTCGGTTTGCAAGAAGCTTATGGGGCTGTTTGGATGGCAGCCCCAAGCTGCCCTTCCACAATTTTGGTCGTTGACCACAGGTTGGGCCAGTGTTTGGATCGCAGCCAAGTTTTTGGCTCACAACCAACTTTTTGGCCAACCGTTGTGATTCCGCACTAGCGTGTGGGCGAGTTCCCGGCGGCTATTTCCTTTGCCAAAATTTAGGCATGCCATCGTTTTGGTCAGGCTAGTGTGGGCATAATCCAAACGGCCCCTATACCAAAACTTGTTCCAAATCGGCCCAATTTTTTACCACAACATGTTAGTGCCATGACATGACACCATGCCAAGTTTCATGATTTCCAGGTGAGTTTGGATTTACATGAATTTAAAATCCAAGTTTCTCGATGTTCTCGGCCGAGTCACGACACCCAGATGTTTGAATTTCATTCTGATTTCTTCCATGGGACCTAGAAATTCAACCAAGGACACACATGTGATTTTTCAACCAACTTTGATGCACCAAAGCATGTGCGTGCAGTTAAAATTTGGATTATGCATATTAAAAGTCCAGAAACTCAATTAATGTATAAAAAGGTTAAACGAACATGGAATAATTCCAAAATTTAACAGGGCACTCATATAGTTCTATGTTGCCTCTGTAAAGAAGATCAGGGGGGAGGCAGCGTATATCATTTCGCACACAAAGGTGACACGTTCACTCTCGGAACCACGAGGCTTGTTGAGAGAATATCCGGTTTTGCAAGAAGCTTATACCAAAACTTGCCCCAGTTCAGCCAAAAATTATACATATGAAAACAGGGTTTAGATTATCCGAACATCTCGCGACCTAGACCAATGTACTACGATTTGAATTCAACATAAAATGGATACAAATATTTGAATTGGAGATCGTATGGTACATGTAGTTCATAGTGAAATATGATTACTGCTATATGCATGTTTTTTGTTATCAAGATAATATTTAAATGATTGTATAACTTGACAACAGTCGTATTCAAATAAGGAAAATTGATTCAAATTTAGTCCATATGGTAGACGACAATATATAGGTTCACAGGGTGGAGTAAAATGTTCATATATGATGGAGATCAAAATGTATGACTACATCAATTATAAACTGCAAGGTCACCTACCGATATATTTGAATTCAACATAACATGGATTGAAAAATTGAAATTTGAGATCCTGGCATTTGTAATCATATAAAAAGGGACATTACTCTTTCTTTTGGTAGGAATTGATTTGTTTCTTGTTGTTGTTGAGGGAAGTGCAAATTGATTTGGTACTATACAGGGTAATCTTGTTCTCCCGATTTTTTTTACATTTTTCTTGTAGTTTTTTCAATGGCATCTATAGCAATATAGTAAAGGGGGACATGACTCTCTTGTGTCTTGTATGAATTGTTTTTTGTACACGTTAAGTTTGTTCTACCGAACAAGGAATCCACACCTTGTTATCCCGAAATTTTCAAGCTCGAGTATCTTTTGTCCTACCTGCTTTGGAACTCCCACCTCTGCGACCCGCACCGCGCCTAGTTATTCCAAAATTTCGACGCACGCGAAAACTCCTTCCTCATCCGAAATCGGTCCCGCAGACCAGACACGCAAAATCGCCCTTCTACCCATCAACCAGAAATGAAGCTCGACGTCGCGGTGTCAAAACCGGTGGGGGTATGCTGGTAACTTACCCTACATTTCGGACAAGCGCTTCCCTAAGCCATGGATCCCCCTCCCTTCCCCTTTGTTCCCCCCATTCGTACACCGAGGCTGCCAAAACCCGCGAAACCCCACGCTCCTCCGTCAGCCTCTCGACCGCCGCCCAGCCGGAGACTCTTCCCTGACTACGTCGTCCACCGCAACAGCTCGCCGTCCCTCACCCACCGCACGAGATGAGGATCCATCGTCGATCTCGTCGTCCCGCCGGATCAGCTGCCCCGTCATCCACCTCCAAGGAGCTTCCCCGATGTTCACCTAGTCTATCGCGCCACCTCCATCCCCACAGCACCGTCTTGACCTACCTCACTGGAACCGCAACACACTCACCAATTCCTCCGATGAAACCGAGGCCAACTCGGCGCCACCAAGGAGGTTCTGCACTCACCGCTGCATTTTATCTTTTATTCGATCTCACGGGGCTTTCGGTGCTCGATACCGAGCAGCCATGGCGGGTCTCCATCGACGGCGCCGTCGCCGGCCACTTCATCCACGACGTCTCTCCCCCATGTCGTTGCTTCCTCAGAGGCGACTTCCACACCGGCACTAGCTGCGACTGCTCCGGCTCTCGCTCGTGTTGTGGCTCTGTTCTTGCTGTCGGTCACGCTGCTGCACTGCTCTTACTTTCGTTCGTGCTGCTGCTCTGCTCTGCTGTTGCTGTCGGTCACGCTACTGCTCTACTCTTGCTCTAGTTCATGCTGCTACTTTGCTCTTGCTCTCGCTCTCGCTGCTGTTGCTGCTGCACGACTTCTAGTAGCTATAGGAGTTGCTTCCTTAGCACTCGCTCGCGGTGCTACTGCACGGCTTGCTCTCTGCTAGTGCGTTCCCTGCTCGAGCGTCTGCTGATTTAGATCACTGCTTCTCTGCTACTAGTGCTCGAATGCCCTAAGCATCTATTGCAATGCTCCGCTACTAGTTCAATCAGTTTCAACAGTAAAATTCAGTTTCGACTGTAAAGTTCAGTTTCTTCAGTTAAGTTCAAAGTGAACAGTACTTACAACATCTGTCGAAGCGGCCGTGGTGTGGTTGATGCGTTTTACATCTAGCACTTTTTGGTGATGTATTTTACATCATCTATTGCAAATGATATTAGAGTCCCACTTCAGATAAACATTGTATGTCTTGTCCTGCTTCAGCCTCGTCGCTGTACACCTCACCGGAGCTGCTCCAACAACGGAACCGGCCATCACAGCGGAGCAGTACCCTCGGTGCCATTTCTAGAGGCCTCAGATCTTCTTCCCCGCCTCCGACAGTCACACCAGCATCACCAACCTCCACGTCCAACCCAATGATGCCGAGGTCCACAAGGCTATGCCAAAGAGGTTGTACACTCGTCGCATCACTTTGTTACTCTGCATTCATGTCGATCCCTCAGGGATCCTTTGCTATGGAACTACTATGGTACTACTATCCGTGCATTTGGTTAGAAGGAGTGGAGCAAAGCAAAACTGGAGGATTTTTTCCTTTGGTGTCTCTTTCAAAGAAAAAATGTAGGAATTTTAATATTCACTTGGACGTCCTTTTCAAATTAATATGCATGAAGAACAGAACTAATTGCATCACTGGCATAATAAGATTCTTATTTTTTTCATTTTGACGTAGTTTGACTTTAATTTGACCACGTTTCTCCATTCCTGTGTTCTTCCAATTCATGTGAACCAAACACCCAGGTTGACTGAAATCCTATGTTTCCAAATGCTCTATTTTGCACGTGCATTCCTATACTATTCCTGTGTTTTTCCTATCCTTGCGTTTATGGAATCCTCCAATTCTAAGGAGCCCTTACAGATTTACTTCATTTTCAGATAGGCGTCAAAGAAAACTCTGTGTGTTATGTCCTGCTCCTGCCGTGTTGTCATCCACCCCACCTGAGGTGCACCATCGACAGAAGCGTTCACTGCAGGAGAGATCCCCCCTGCAGACTTTCTTTTGCCGCCGTAGATCATCTTCCCCGTTGCCGGCAGCCACACCAACTGCATTACCATCATCGACTAAGCAGATGAACCTGAGGACTACACAGTTCCGGAAGAGAGGTCGTAGTCTTTCATGTTTGCTTACGTTATACATCGGTTATTATTACCTGCTACTCTATCATTCAAACTTGAGTTTTAAAATGCCCATGGGTCTCATATCGAGGCAGCAATGAATAGTATCTATCTACTATCTGGTTCATCTGGGGTCTTCTATGTGGTTCATGTTGGGTGGGCAACAAACAATAGATGATCCATTGTCTATCTTTTCAAACTAAAGCTATAATCTACATGCTATCACTAGTTTTGGATCCATCCACTCGTTTGCTACCATCAATCTTGATTTTTGCATGCACCCCTTAGGCATTACAAAATCTAACTATTTTTTATTATGCATGTCAGATATGGTACACAATCATATTGAACATGTAGAGAAAAAGAGAAGACCGTTGCGTGGGAATATAATGTGCAGATGCCGCTACATGGTGGGCAAAGTACCCCCCCCCTCCCGCCATTCCAAATTTTATTCCAGAGGAAGATAACTGTTCAGATGGGGATTCAGAAGGAGCCGACCACTCCTGTTTACCACCTGAGGTGTTTGCTCTAACTTCGCATGCTGATGTTGGTCATATCATGCATATGGCGCCTCACATTGCTTACATTATACATCTTATATGTCATCAGCTTAGTTTAGATTTGCTTTGTGTGAATGCCACCTGTTTGGTTTCTATATCATACCCCACCATTCCTAAATATTTGTCTTTTTAGAGATTTCAACAAGTGACTACATACAGAGCAAAATGAGTGAATCTACACTCTAAAATATGTCTATATACATCCGTATGTGGTAGTCCGTTTGAAATCTCTAAAAAGATAAATATTTAGGAACGGAGGGCCTATATGGGAATTATGCAATGCCATCTTCTTTAGCCAGGCATCATATACGTGAATCATGCAATGCCTTCCTGTTTAGCCAGTCATCGTATATGTGAATTGTATCGTGCCATATTTTTTTTCATAATGTATTCCATTTGTCAATAATGTTTATACATTCACCAACTCTTCCTGTGCATCAGCCATTTGAGTCGGTCATGGGAAAATGTGGAGTGAAAACAAGGTCTTCTGAGCAGTTAGTGCTACCTGTCGATGCAGATTTCTTGCTAGTTACAGATAGCTCCTCAGAGGAGGATGCAGAGATAGATGACCAGTCGTATTCCCCCCCCCCCCCGAGGTGCATGCTCTAACTTGGCAGGGTTATATTGCTCATATCATGCATATGGTGTCTTGCATTGCCATGCCATCTGCTTAGATTAGACATGCTTTGTGTGAATGCCTCCTGTTTGCTTTCTATATCAGATATGTGAATTATGCAATGCCATGTTTTTCAACCAGTTCTCATATATGTGAATTATGCACCGCCATGTAGTCAGGCATCATATATGTGAATTATCTCATGCCATCTTTTTTTTCATTATGTATTCCATTTGTCGACAATCTGTGTATATTGAACTACTCTTCATGTGTATCAGCCATTTGAGCCGGTTATGGAAAAATCTGGAGTGAAAAGAAGGTCTTCAGAGATGGCAATGGTACCTGTTGAAGCATATATCTCGATGGTTACAGGGAGCTCCTCAGAGGAGGATTCGGAGATAGATGACCAGTCCTATATCCCACCTGAGGTGTATTCTCTAAGTTGCAATATTTATATTTCTCATATCATGCATATGGTGTCTTGCATTGCTTAGTTTAGACATCATATGCACAATATTGAATTCCATCTGCTTAGTTTAGAGATCATACATGCGAGTGCCAGCTTCTTAGTATATGAATCAATTATGTCAATTATATCATGCCATCTTGTATACTTAAACAACATGTATGTGAGTTATTTCATCCCAACCTATTTTAGAAAGACATCATATAGTTTTGCCATGTCATCCTGTTTAGATACTCATCATATGTTGAATTATGCCATTATATCCTATTAAGTTATCCATCATATATCTGAAACTGTGCCATGCTATCCTGTTTAGTTAGGCATCATATATGTGAAATTGTGTCATGCTGTCCTGTTTGGTTAGACAACATATATGTGAATTACCACATCTGTCTATCATACAATTTCTGTACATTCAATTTCTTTTCTTGTTTATCGACCATTTGAATTGGAGGGGGTGATGGCAGTATCTAAGGGAGCAAAAACCTGTTCTTCACAAAAGACAGTGCTACCCGTTGAGGGAGTCCTGGATTAGGGGGTCCTCGGATAGCCGGACTATATACATTGGCCGGACTGTTGGACTATGAAGATACAGGATAGAAGACTTCGTCCCGTTTTCGGGTGGGACTCTTCTTGGCGTGGAAGGCAAGCTTGGCAATTCGGATATGTAGATTCCCTTCTCTGTAACCGACTCTGTGTAACCCTAGCCCCCTCCGGTGTCTATATAAACCGGAGGGTTTAGTCCGTAGGTCAAGAACAACAATCATAATCATAGGCTAGCTTCTAGGGTTTAGCCTCTACGATATTGTGGTAGATCAACTCTTGTAATACTCATATCATCAAGATCAATCAAGCAGGAAGTAGGGTATTACCTCCATAGAGAAGGCCCGGACCTGGGTAAACATCGTGTCCCTCGCCTCCTGTTACCATTAGCCTTAGACGCACAGTTCGGGACCCCCTACCCGAGATCCGCCGGTTTTGACACCAACATTGGTGCTTTCATTGAGTGTTCCACTGTGTCATCACCATAGGGCTTAATGGATCCTTCAATCATCTACAACGACGCGGTCCAGGGTGAGATTTCCCTCCCTGGATAGATCTTCGTATTCGACGGCTTCGCACTGCGGGCCAACTCGCTTGGCCATCTGGAGCAGATCGATAGCTACGCCCCTGGCCATCAGGTCAGGTTTGGAAGCCTAAACTACACCGCCGACATCCGCAGAGACTTGATCTTCGACGTATTTGAACCCAGACAAATGCACCCTACAGCCACGATGAGCATGACCTAGATCTTCCATCGGAAGGTGTTCAGGAGAGAGCACTCGTAGCTGCCCTGGCCTTAGATCCGATGCAAATCATGCCATACGAGGACAGGAGGATGGACCCCGCCGTGGAGGCCACACACTCAATGGTGCTAGAGCCGAACATAGATTCAACCTCCAATGAGGTCTGTATCATCGGACCCTCGGACTCATCTCTGGCCATAGGTTCTGAACCGCGTGTATCCGCGCCCATCGAATCTGACTAGGCGCCGATCTTGGAGTTCAGCTTCACGGACATCTTTCAACACTCGCCCTGGGGCGACGCGTTAAACTCATTAAAATTTCTCTCCTTGTCAGGAGACTCTTGGCCGAACTATGTCCGGCTTGAGTGGGAAGCGGACGACAAGGAAATTCGTTACCCACCCATCACCCACTTAATAGCCACTGTCGACGACCTAACTGACATGCTTGATTTCGACTCCAAAGACATCGACGGTATGGACGACGATGCCAGAGAAGAACAGGAACCATCGCCCACAGGGCGCTGGACAACCACCTCATCGTATGACATATATATGGTGGACACACCCAAAGAAAACAATGGCGAGGACCAAAAGGATGCAGTGGAGGATAATCCTGGTGAGAAGCAGCCGAAGCGCCGATGTCAGCGGCGCCGCTCTAGACCATGGCCATGGTAAAAACAGCGATACCGGCACAAGAGACAATAGCACTCCGGATGATGCCGAAGACGAAAACGACCCCGCCCAGCCAAGCTTCGAAGAAGCCAGACGGGAGGGTGGGCAAGCTAGCCCTGATGAACAGGCCCTGGATGAAGACTCGGAGGATGATAGTTACATGCCTCCCTCCGAAGATGAGGTGAGCCTCGGCGACGAAGAATTTACCATGCCTGAGGATCCCGTCGAGCAGGAGCGCTTCAAGCGCTGACTTATAGCCACTGCAAAGAGCCTGAAGAAAAAACAGCAGTAGCTTCAAGCTGATCAAGATTTGCTCACTGATAGATGGACTGAGGTCCTGGCAGCCGAGGAATACGGACTCGAGCGTCCAACCAAAAGCTACCCAAGGCGTAGGTTGCTACCTCAATTCGAGGACAAGGCACTAGAGCCCATACTACCAGTGCATGATGCGGCTGACCGACCACCACGTGGCCGAAATAAAGCGGCGTATCAGTTCGAACACCAGCCCGCACCCCGTCGTCGAAAAAATAGAAACACAAAGGCTCGGGGATACACACATGACCTGCGATATGAATTGGAAAACAAAGCAGGACAGCTCAAATTGATCTACGGATCGCGGGGGCGTGCCCCAAGGCACGACGATGACCGTCACGCTGGATATACTCAATACAAATCCGTCCGGGCTGAATACAGCAGAGCAGCTCCATCCGAACTGCATCGCGAGGTAGCCCGGCATAGAGGCGCCGCACACTCCCTATGCTTCACTGATGAAGTAATGGAACATGAATTCCCAGAAGGGTTTAAACCCGTAAACATCGAACAATATGATGGGACAACAGATCCCATGGTATGGATTGAAGACTTCCTTCTCCACATTCACATGGCCCACGGCGATGATCTCCATGCCATCAAGTATCTCCCGCTAAAACTCAAGGGACCAGCTCGGCACTGGTTGAATAGTCTGCCCTAAAACTCCATTGGCAGTTGGGAGAACCTAGAAGACGCATTCCTTGACAACTTTCAGGGCACTTATGTACGACCACCGGACGCTGATGACTTAAGTCATATAACCCAACAGCCCGGAGAGTCAGCCAGGAAATTCTGGACTCAGTTCCTAACTAAGAAGAACCAAATCATCGACTATCCGGATGCCGAAGCCCTAGCGGCCTCTAAGCATAACATCTATGACGAGTGGCTCGCCCGACACCTCGGCCAAGAGAAGCCGAAGTCCATGGCAGCCCTTACGACACTCATGACCCGCTTTTGCGCGGGCGAGGATAGCTGGTTAGCTCGTAGTAACAGCACATCAAGAAATCCTGGCAATTCAGACGCCAGAGATAGCAACGGCAAGCCCCGACGCAACAGACACAAGCGTTGAAATAATGGCGATAACGCCGAAGACACGACCGTCAATGCCAGATTCAGTGGCTCCAAGTCCGTCAGCGGAAAAAGCCATTTAAAATAAACAATCCGGGCCCGTTCAGTCTAGACCGCATACTCGATCGTTCGTGTCAAATCCACGGCACCCCCGATAAACCAGCCAACCATACCAATAGAGAATGTTGGGTATTTCAACAGGCCGACAAGTTAAATGCCGAAAACAAGGAAAAGGGGTCGCACAGTGATGACGACGAGGAGCCCCGGCCACCGAACACAGGGGACAGAAGAAATTTCCTCCTCAAGTCAAAACCGTGAATATGATATATGCCACCCATATTCCCAAGCGGGAGCGGAAATGCGCACTAAGGGACGTCTACGCGATGGAGCCAGTCGCGCCAAAGTTCAACCCATGGTCCTCCTGTCTGATCACCTTCGATCGCAGGGACCATCCGACCAGTATTCGTCATGGCGGTTCAGCCGCACTGGTCCTCGACCCCATTATCGATGGATTCCACCTCACACGAGTCCTCATGGATGGTGGCAGCAGCCTGAACCTGCTTTATCAGGATACAGTGCACAAAATGGGTATCGATCCCTCAAGGATCAAGCCCACCAAAACAACCTTTAAAGGTGTCATACTAGGTGTAGAGGCCTGCTGTACAGACTCAATCACACTGGAAGTGGTCTTCACATCCCCAGATAATTTCCGAAGCGAAGAGTTAATCTTCGACATCGCCCCTTCCGCAGTGGTTATCATGCACTACTTGGATGAACCGCATCCGCTCGATTCAATGCGGTGCCACACTATGCTTACCTCAAGGTCAAGATGCCCGGACCTCGCGGTGTTATAACAGTCAATGGTAATACAGAGCGCTCCCTCCGTACGGAGGAGCACACCGCGACCCTTGCAGCAGAAGTACAGAGCAACCTTCTTAGGCAGACCCTAAATTCGGTAATAAAGCCCCCAGACACCGTCAAGAGAGTTCGAACTACTCTGCGACAGGACCGTCCGACCCATCCAGAGCTCATCTAGCAATTTGGCCTCTGTCCTAGTCTCAATCAGGCGATGAAATTCGTGTCGCGCGTACATAATTACGCACTTAAAATACCATGGGCATGAACGGAGGCGCAACTAGACTGTGGTCCACAATGCGGCTAAACCGCCCCTGGATCCACACACTTTCACTCTTTCTTCTCCTTTCAGGTTTCTCTCTTCTTGAGGCTTTTCTGATAACCTGATCATCGGAACCATAGCGGGACGGATACACCAAGAAGGCAAGGGGCTTTGACGTACAAGGGAATTCCCACGTGGTCTCTGCTAACGATTGCTATACCTGTTTTGCATACCCACACGCAGCTCGCTCTTGGTCATGGCATGTCAAATAGCCCTATTTGCTTACTTGTATACATATGCCTTGACATATTAATCAAATAACAATGGAAAATAATTTGCAGCGTCAGCTTATTACTTATTTTTTTCCTTGTCTGTTTATTTATTATAAATTGCACCCGTACATTCTGGTACGCTTAGTTCGCCAGGGGCTTCAGTGTACCCCATAACATGGCAAGAAAGTCTGAACACTTTTATAGTATAGTTCGGCACCCTGAACTTATAGCATTATATGCATCGGCTCCGAATCATGTCTTGGGTCAATAGTTGGGTTGCTCGGCTCCTGTGCTTGCTACCCTACATTCCGCTATATCGGCTAGGGTAGTAAAGGAAGAACTACTGCGATTGTATCCCGGTTCTTCCGGACAAGCACCTCAGTAGAGAAAGCCGAAAACTGACTGTCATGATGCGGCGAGAGCTGGTCGCTGTTCGAGAGGTTTCAAATCCTTAAAGATTTTTTCCGCTTCACGCGAGGAATCGGTTTTTGTCCGATTTAGGCGTGTATAGTGCCCCAAGTTTGGCCTTCCGAATACCAGTGGCTATGCCAAAATTTAAAATTATAGAACTCCTATGGCTAAGTGAGGGTGATAAATCCATATAGTCTGATTGCCTTGTTCGTTGTGCTAAACACCTCCTTAAAGGACCAAAAACTTGGATAAAGAGTGTTTAGATTTATCACGAACACCCCTGTACTAGTTACGTGGGGGTAGAAGCCGATGACTGGCCAACTCTCAAATTTTATAAACGGCCGCACAGGAGGTAAAATTTTAAATCAACAAGCATTATATTGCACAATGAACTTGTTTCATATTACAGGATAAAATTAATGCATTCATTCAAAGATTACATCCTTTGTACATTGCTCCGCCACAAGGCGGGATCCCTTCAGGACATTGTCATAATATAGTTCGGGTCGGCGGTGCTCCTTGCCTTTTGGCGGCCCCTCGGTCATCAGCGCTGTGGCGTCCATCTTCTCCCAATGCATCTTCGCATGGGCAAAGGCCGTCCGCGCACCTTCAATGCAAACCGACCGCTTTATGACTTCAAGTCGTGGGCAGGCACTCACAAGCCGCTTCACGAGTCCGAAGTAGCTACTGGGCATGGGCTCGGCAGGCCATAACCGGACTATGAGGTCCTTCATGGCCAGTTCGGCTGCCTTGTGCAGCTCGACCAACTGTTTCAGCTGGTCGCTAAAGGGCATCGGATGTTCTGGCCTAAGGTATTGAGACCAGAACAGCTTCTCGGTTGAGCTCCCTTCTTTGGATCCGTAGAACTCTGCGGCATCTGATACGCTGCGCGGCAGATCTGCAAACGCTCCTGGAGAACTCCAAATTCGGGTAAGTAAAAAGAATGCCTCCTTCACATGCTTGCTTTGCATAACAAAAGCCTTACTCGCCACAATCTTCTTGGCCACCTGAACCTCATGGAGGGCCCTCTGGGCTTCGGCTCGGGCGTCTTGCGCGCTCTGGAGGGCCTTGGCAAGCTCAGACTCTTGAGTCTTAGAGTCACGCTCCAATGACTTGTACTTCTTGATGACATCCTGAAGCTATTGCTGGACCTCGTTGACCCGGGCCTCCTGCTTCTCGCACGTGGCCTGTTCCTTGGACGCCTTGTCTTCGGCCTCAGCTAACGCCTTCTTAAGGGCCGCCACCTCGGTCATGGACCCTACAAAAGTTCATGATGCTTTAATCAGCATGAACCATTTATCCTTCATAAGTATACAGGCAGGGTATTACATACCTTGGCTTTCCTCCAGCTGCCTCTTCACGAGGCCGAGCTCTCCCTCGGTCCGCTCCAAGCTCTGCTTTAGTCCAGATACCTCCGTAGTACGAGCGGCAGCGGCCAGCAGCGATGCCTGCTTATTCACATAGACATCTTACGTTAGACTCCTGCGAGTATTATTTGATCCTCTGTCCAGCTTTTCTTTCCGAACACCAAACAGAGCATCAGGGGCTACTGTCTACACTGTGATATTCTCTCACAATTTTATTACTTACCTCAAAGCCTGTTAGAAGGCTAGCGCAAGCTTCGGTCAATCCGCTTTTGGTGGACTGGACCTTCTCGATCACCATACTCATAAGAGTACGGTGTTCTTCATTAATGGAAGCACCGGAAGTGCTTCCAGCAAGCTGTCCGGTGCCTCTAGATGGACAGAGGTCATCAGTATAGGCAGCTCGCCCCCCTTGTTAGGGAGAGGCTGCCTGCCTAAATCCGGAACCGCTTGGGTTTCTGGAGCCGTATTCGGCTAGGGGCCAAACTGGTTGCGGCCCCCATCATCAGTGTCCGCGGGGGCCTTTTCCCCCATGTGTTTGGCGACCGGGGTTTCACCCTCCGGCGTCTCCGGAACGGTCTCCCCTTGGCCTGGTATCCTTCGAGACAGCACCTCGATGTTGTCCGCGGCCTTAGGGGAGGAGGCCGTCAGAAGAGACTCGCTGTTCATCGCCAACAGGTCCAACGATCCCTCCGAAGAGGAGGATATCTCGATGTTGGATTTGGCCGGACTGCAGGTGCATGTCTGGCACAATAAGAAGCGATAAAGAAAAAAGTTCGGAAATACTATTGTGTCTGGATACTTACGATTTGGCCAGGGGCTTGACCCTGGGCTCGCACTCCTCGCCGTTGTTGGTGGCTGCAGCGGAGTTGTCCGGAAGGAGAGTTTTTCCCTTCTTGGATGCCTTGACCTCCCCATGTGTGGAGGCCTTCCTCTTCTTTCTCCCCCCAGTAGGGGGGGATGGATTTCCTCCTCCTCCTCCTCGTCCTCTTTGGTGGAGGAGTGCGTCTTGGTGTCTTCGGACGTCATGTCCAAAGCACCCTTGCGTCGGAGACCATCTCTGGTCCCCGTGGCCGTCTTCTTGGCCTTCTTCTCCGGCACCTCATAGGGCGCCGGAAACACCGCCCTCGTCAGAAGAGGTGATTCTAGATCTTCAGGTAGCAGAGTCGGACAGTTAATCTGCTCCGCTATCATTACCCAGGCCTGAAAGATTGGCATGGAGGCTTAGGTTCCTCCCGTGGATGTGCTAGTAAAAGACATATCTTGCAAATATGAAAACTTAGTGGATTAGCTCGGCGTTTTGCGCTGAGCCTGCGATCTTCAGTTGTGGGCGGTGGTACCTCGCTGGCCTTGAAGAGCACCTTCTAGACGTCTTCGTGCATCGTGCCGAAGAGCTCTAGCAGCGTCTTGTGTTCGGCCGGGTCGAACTCCCAAAAATTACAAGTCCATCTCTGGCACGGAAGAATCCGCCGGGAGAGCATAACTTGGATCATGTTGACGAGTTTGATTTTCTTGCTTATCATGTTTTGGACACATGTATGAAGTCTAGTCAGTTCTTCTGCTGAGCCCCAGGCTAAGCCCTTCTCTTGCCAGGAGGTGAGCCACATGGGGACGCTGGATCGGAATTCGGGGGTTGCCGCCCAGTTGGTGTCGCGGGGCTCGGTGATGTAGAACCACCCCGATTGCCACCCCTTCACAGTCTCCACAAAGGAGCCTTTGGGCTAGGTGGCATTGGGCATCTTGCCCACCATGGCGCCTCCGCACTCCGCTTGTTGGCTGCTCACCACCTTTGGCTTCACGTTCAAGGTCTTCAGCCATAGGCCAAAGTGAGGTGTGATGCGGAGAAAGGCCTCGCACATGACAATAAATGTCGAGATGTTGAGGATGGAGTTGGGGGCCAAATCATGGAAGTCCAGCCCGTAGTAGAACATCAGTCCGCGGACGAACGGGTGGAGGGGGAATCCCAACCCGCGGACAAAGTGGGAGAGGAACACTACCCTTTCCTGGGGCTCCGGGGTAGGGATGATCTGCCCCTGGGCGGGAAGTCGATGCGCGATGTCTTTGGACAGGTATCCGGCCTCCCGGAGCTTCTTGATGTCCTCCTTGTTAACGGAGGAGGCCATCCACTTACCTCCCACTTCGGACATATTCGGAATGTTTTGGTGGAGAAGGCGAAAGCTTGGGCGTTGGAGCTCGAGAATGGATGAGCAGAGGAAGAAGAAGGTGTGGGTGAAAAAGGGGGAATCCTTATCTCTTTATAAAGGCAGCAGAAATCATGTGCCTTCCCACTTGCCCTAGAAACTCGTTTATTCCCCAAGCGCCATGCTAATGGCGCGGTTGGGTTACCCACACCTATATTGATGAGAATCCCGTGATAAGGGGACACGATCTCTGCTTCGACAAGACGTGCCAATAAAACCGCCTCGCAAGACGTGTAGTAGCAGGTTGAGAAAACGGTTCGAATAATGACTGGGCCGGGGCGTGATGTCACGCTATGGAAAAGTGGTCAGCAGATTAGACTTGTGGAATATTATACTCTCTATGGTGGTATGTGGAATTTGTTTTGCAGAGCCGGACACGATTCTTGTGTTCAAGATCTACTTTGGAGTATTCGGAGAAGGAACCCGCCTTGCAATGCCGAAGACAATCTGCGTGTCGGACTCATCGTCATTGAAGCCTGGTTCAGGGGTTACTGAGGGAGTCCTAGATTAGGGGGTCCTCGGATAGCCGGACTATATACATTGGCCGGACTGTTGGACTATGAAGATACAAGATAGAAGACTTCGTCGCGTGTCCGAGTGGGGCTCTCCTTGGCATGGAAGGCAAGCTTGGCAATTCGGATATGTAGATTTCCTTCTCTGTAACCGACTGTGTGTAACCCTAGCCCCCTTCGGTGTCTATATAAACCGGAGGGTTTAGTCTGTAGGACAGGAACGACAATCATAATCATAGGCTAGCTTCCAGGGTTTAGCCTCTATGATCTCGTGGTAGATCAACTCTTGTAATACTCACATCATCATGATCAATCAAGTAGGAAGTAGGGTATTACCTCCATAGAGAGGGCCCGAACCTGGGTAAACATCATGTCCCCCGCCTCCTGTTACCATTAACCTTAGACGCACAGTTCGGGACCCCCTACCCGTGATCCGCCGGTTTTGACACCGACACCCGTCAATGCAGATAGAACCATGGTTGTACTAGCCCACAAATGCCCCACCACACATAATCAAGACTCTTCCAGATTGCACACTTACACTGTTGGGTAGAGAACCAGCTACAACCCATCTAGACGCAACCCCAATGGATAGTAACCCACTTCTAGTTGACAAAGCACCATGTCCACCATAGAGTACCCCCACACGAGCAGTTTGTAAAGCAACTATAGTGCCCAAAGCACGAAGACCACCACAGCTAACCCAAACTCCACGTTTAAAGCAGAAGAGCAACTGTTCTCAGGTCAGATTCTGTAGCTATGGTTCATACTCCTTTTTTGTTGCATCACTGTATTTACTCATACCAACTACTTTAGAATTTGAAGGATCCAATTGAAACTCCAATGGCGCAAGAGGTATATTTTAAACCTATTTCTTTAACTGAATTGCTGTTCTAACTTCTTGCTCTCTGTTGATTTCAGTTTAAGTTGTATAAACAGTTATGTTCTCATGTGATGCACATTACAAGTGTTGCCAATGTTGTGTAGTTTCTCACACTTATATTCTGTCTATGCTATTGTGTCTTAAAAATATATGAGTTGAACTGTGGCTCTATCTTGGTTAGGCAACATAAACTAGAATGATATGGACAATACAGTGACCATAGTACATAGATATATGTTTGTTTCATGTTGTTATCCTGTCCACCTTACTATTGAACCAGTTTACCAAAATGAGTTTCGTATACTACATGCTAAACCTGTGATGTGTCTGCTTGTTTCTCTTGTAGTATGCAAACAAAATATTGGAGAAGAGCACCCCACTATGCAATGGTAGAGAAAGTAATGCAGATAAGGTTCATGATAGTGAGACAACCCTGTTGGTCTCCAAGAAAGGTGATAAAAACGATCTTGTAGACAGTGAGAAAACCCCACAGTCCCGCATTGATGTAGTGTTCGAGTTATTGGCCAGTACCGCTGGCACAAGCTCTTCGAACTCGCTTCCTGAATCACTTCGGCTTCTTTAGTCTCAGCTACAAGCTGAAAGGCATCAGTCAGCTGTGTTGTGGCAAGAAGCTGAAGGACTGAGGAAGTCCCTGTAGAATTCAGATGCATACTTTCTTGTGCAACAACAAGCGCTGGAGGATTTAAGCGTCAAACAAGAGAAAGTTAATAAGCTTGCTAAGCATCTTGCCAGCATTATGGGTACCCAGGATATTGTTTCTTGAGCTCTTCTAAAGTGGTTTCAGTTCTGGACTTGTTTTGCTGCGACGTTTATATGCTGCTTTGTTCCCTATATTTGCACTGGTGGCGAACTTTGATGCCTAGTGGATGTAATATGTGCAATAGCCGTGATAGCCTAGCATAAGTTGCTTGCTTATTTATTTCCTTGTTGTCTTGTTTATTTGTTTGCTTGTAGTCAGTGCAGTTTTTTTCCGGTGGTTTGCTAGTGGCCGCAATAACCTATTTTTAAAACTAGGCCACAATAACCATGGGCTACATATTTACTATAGTGACACTGGGCCTCCTACCGACCCTAGAAACAATGGGCCTTCTACGGGTCGTAGAAATAATGGGCCTTCTACAGGCCATAGATACAATGGGCCTTCTACGGGCCGTATCATCAATGGGCCTTATATGGGCCGTATGATCGATTGGCCAAACATGGGCCAATAACAGACCGCATTATGGCCATAAACGGGCTAGTGTTGGAATTTTCTATTCATGGGCCTACCATAATGGGCCATCGTTAATAGGCCATATTTGATGACGCTATGAAAATGACCCAATGTATTAACGGGCCACAAACGGGCCAATTGTAACAACGGGCTGAATTTGGCCCACAAGCAGAAAATGACAGTAACGGGCCGTAAGTAAATGAATGCTGGAAATGAGCCCAAGAATAAATGGGCCCTGAGAAGGCCGAAAGATAACATGGGCTGGAAACGGCCCAATGGAATAATGGGCCGTTAATGGGTATAAAGTGATACACCGTTCATTACGGGCCAGTTTCACCACAGGCCGTTAATGGGCCAAGAGTTACAAAAGGGCCTCATATGGGCCGAAAGACGTCATGGGCCATACATGGGTCGGAAGTTAAAACAAGATGGAATCATATTGGACGGCCCAGATGACGCTACCGGGCCTAATTCGAATAGGCCGCAACGGGCCCTGGGTTAGCGGGCTGTAAATGGGCTATATGCGAACATGCCATTAACAGGCTTTCCATGGGCCGATCCGCCACCTTTTGACCAAGTCAAATGGGTCTGCTTTTTCACTGGAATGGGCGTCTGTTGGGTCGTGCCACGTGTCAACGTATCATAGGCGCCTTCGGTCCAATGAGTGGATGACATCTGTCCCAACGGTGAGCCGACACGTGTTTCCTCCAGCCAATGATGATTTTACACATGGAAAATCCCCATTGGTCGGGGCTGTTAATGGGTTATCAGATCCAAAACTGGACCCGGTAGCTTAACAGTGTTCTGTTACGGTGGATGCCACGTGTCGGTCACCCTTGACAAAAGCACTTCTGTGACGCGCGATTTATCGTCATGGAAGTGGACACTTCCGTGATGATAATTTTGGTAATGTCATGGAACACTTCTACGACAGCACAGGTATGACTATCTTGATTCTGTCATAAAATCGTCATGGATGTACATGCATGACAGAAAACGTGACCTACTGTGACAAACACATATCATCACGGAAGTATATTTTTTGTAGTGGCAGTAGCCGACAACCACGACGAAACCGCCACCGCGTGCTCCCTTTTTCCCCTTCCCATTCCATTTGCTCCCATCTGCATCTGCATTCCACCCCTCTCCCCCCCACTGCCTTCGCCGGGCAGTTTCCAGTCCACCCGTAGCACTTCATTGTCTTCAGCGAGTCTCCAATGAGGGATTCGGCATTGTCGGGGGCGTTCGCGAACTGTGCTGGCGAGTCGACTGCTTCATTCGGTGCTAGTTCTCCAATTGGCCAGCAGGGTTTGTCTGCGAGGCGGTGACGAAATTCCGTCTGTGATCTATATAGGCGCTTACTCACCAGAGCTCTCTCCCTTGATCGATTTCCTCTCCGGCAACCGCCGAAACTTCTTCTATTCGGCGAGGTTAGTTCACAGACGACATTCCTTTCTGTGCGGCCCATGAATGTCCCCTTTTTTGTGTGCGTTCATAAGCTAGATCCACAATTCCATGTTGACAGAGCAGAGTAAACTATGGATTTTGCTCCAGGTTTTTGATGTATAGGTCGAGGATGCATGTTGCAACAGATTTGTAGTGCAGTGTCTGTTGAATGTCATGTGCGTTTTGTTGCCATCCACGTCTTACAACACTTATGGATGCAATAGTTTTGTAGATGGCAACTTATTACCTTGTCTGCTATACTGCGGATGGCAATTTCTGCCCCTTTCCCTGTGTACGTTCATATGCTAGAATCTACAATTCCACATTTTAGAACAGAGTACACTGCGGATTTTTGCTTTATTCATTGATACAGACTGAGGATGTTGCTTTGCAGTAGATAGATAGTACATTCTTCATGCCTGCACACCATGTGAGATTTTCCATTTGCCATCATTGATCGCGTTGAAGTGGATGGCAAGTGCTGACATTGCGTGTTTACAGTGATGGCAACTATACTGTATTACAGAGTTCTCTTCACTATGGATGGCAACTCATGTTTGTTGACAATAGATCCATGGATGGCAACTTACCACCCTTCCCCATTTTCACTGTGGATGGCAACTATAGTGTTCTCATACAACTATGTTGAATTTCATAAAGGTCTACCAATGATGGCAACTTTTGCCTTCAATGTGGATGGCAACTACAGTGTTCTCATACAACTATGTTGATTTTCATAGGTGTCTACCAGTTATGGCAACTTTGTCTCTTGAATATACATACATGTCATAGGTGTATTGCAATGGCAATACTCTCCAAATGTCGCACTGTCAGCATGACTTACCCGACAGCTAGATGGCAACATTCTCCTTCATTTCATTTTTGGGGCCACCATTTTTCGCAGATGTCACCTATTTGTGTACTCACTTAATTCACATTTTATGATGTCAACTTATTTACCACACACAACATAATATGTCATACTTACTCCCTGCCTTTTTCTTCAAAAGATGGCAACGACATTGTTTGTCATTTTTTCAGCTGGCAACTTTCAAGTGTTGTTCCACTAATGTAATCTACTTTTGGATGCACTAAAACCCGCATATTCAGGTTCCATTCACGTCTTCTTTTTTGCATTTTTTCGCACAATGGTTTGGAACGCCCCTAACCCCGATGATGATGACTTCATGCCACCCAGAGCAGAAGTTGCGGGTGGTGCTAATCGCAATGCAAAGAAGGTATGCACAATTTATATGATTTTATTTTCTCATCAAACATGTGGTTCATGAGGGTGCCAATCCCTAAGCTCCCATTTATTTTCCTCTTTTAACTTACATTTTTGCACATTGGCTGAACAACAGAAAACCCCGCGCAATAGGGATTGATACGTCTCCAACGTATCTATAATTTTTGATTGTTCCATGCTATTATATTATCCACCTTGGATGTTTTATATGCATTTATATGCTATTTTATATGATTTTTGGGACTAACCTATTAACCTAAAGCCCAGTGCCAGTTTTATTTTTTTTTTCTTGTTTCTGAGTTTTACAGAAAAGGAATACCAAATGGAGTCCAATTGACCTACCAATTTACGAATATTTATTATGGACCAGAAGAAGCCCCCGAAGCAAAAGAGTTGGGCCAGAAGAGTTCCGAGTCATCCACGAGGGTGGAGGGCGCTCCCTACCACCTTGGGTGCGCCCGCTACCTCGTGTCTGACTCGAAGACTCTTCATAACCCACAAGTATAGGGGATCGCAGCAGTTTTCAAGGGTAGAGTATTCAACCCAAATTTATCAATTTGACACAAGGGGAGCCAAAGAATATTCTCAAGTATTAGCAGCTGAGTTGCCAATTCAACCATTCCTGAAAGACTTAATATCTACAGCAAAGTATTTAGTAGCAAAGTAGTATGGAAGTAACAGTAACGGTGGCAAAAGCAACAGTAGTAGTTTTGTAGCAATCGTAACAATGGCAACGGAGAAGTAACTAAGCAAAGTTCAATATGAAATGAGCTCGTAGGCAATGGATCAATGATGGATAATTATGTTGGATGCAATTCATCATGCAACAAGTATAACATAGGGTGACATAGAACTAGCTCCAGTTCTTCAATGTAATGTAGGCATGTATTCCAAATATAGTCATACGTGCTTATGGAAAGGAACTTGCATGACATCTTTTGTCCTACCCTCCCGTGGCAGCAGGGTCCTATTGGAAACTAAGGGATATTAAGGCTTCCTTTTAATAGAGTACCAGACCAAAGCATTAGCACTTAGTGAATACACGAACTCCTCAAACTACGGTCATCATCGGTAAGTGTCCCGACTATCGTCACTCCAGGGTTTGCCGGATCATAACACGTAATAGGTGACTATTGACTTGCAAGATAGGATCAAGAACTCACATATATTCATGAAATATAATAGGTTCTGATCTGAAATCATGGCAC
This sequence comes from Triticum aestivum, assembly GCF_018294505.1. Lineage (NCBI taxonomy): Eukaryota > Viridiplantae > Streptophyta > Magnoliopsida > Poales > Poaceae > Triticum > Triticum aestivum. Next base: position 586,514,344 of record NC_057801.1, on the reverse strand, counting down.
TCGGGCCCTAGTGACAAGCATTAAGCATGGAAAAGTCATAGCAACATCAATCTTAGAACATAATGGATACTAGGGATCAAACCCTAACAAAACTAACTCGATTACATGGTAAATCTCATCCAACCCATCACCGTTCAGCAAGCCTACGATGGGATTACTCACGCACTGCGGTGAGAATCCTGAAATTGGTGATGGAGGATGGCTGGTGATGATGATGGCAACGAATTCCCCTCTCTGGAGCCCCGAACGGACTCCAGATCAGCCCTCCCGAGGAAGAACATGGCTTGGTAGTGGCTCCGTATCGTAAAATGAGATGAATCCTTCTCCCTGATTTTTTCTCCCCGAATGTGAATATATAGAGTTGGAGTTGAGGTCAGTGGAGGTCCAGGGGACCCATGACGCAGGGGGCGCGCCCCAGGGGGGTGGGCGCGCCCTGCACCCTCGTGGACAGGGTGTGGGTCCCCCTCTATTGATTCTTTCACCAATATTTTTCATTAATTCTAAAACGTGACTCCGTGGAGTTTCAGGTCATCCCAAGAACTTTTATTTCTACACAAAAATAACATGATAGCAATTCTGCTGAAAACAGCGTCAGTTCGGGTTAGTTCCATTCAAATCATGCAAGTTAGAGTCCAAAACAAGGGCAAAAGTGTTTGGAAAAGTAGATACGTTGGAGACGTATCTACTCCCCCAAGCTTAAACCTTTGCTTGTCCTCAAGCAATTCAGTTGACAAACTGAGAGTGATAAAGAAAAACTTTTACAAACTCTGTTTGATCTTGTTGTTGCAAATATGTAAAGTTAGCATTCAAGTTTTCAGCAAAGATTATGAACTAACCATATTCACAGTAACATTTAGGTATCATGTTTACTCATATCAATGGCATAATCAACTAGCGAGCAATTATAATATGATATAACAAGATGGTATCTCGCTAGCCCTTTCTGAGAATGCAAAACATAAATGCAGAGCACCCCTGAAGATCAAGGACTGACTAAACATTGTAATTCATGGCAAAAGAGATCCAGTCGCAGTCATACTCAATGTAAATTATTAGCAATGCATGCAAATGACAGCGGTGCTCTCCAACTGGTGTTTTTAAATAAGAGGACGATGACTCAACATAAAAGTAAATATATAGGCCCTTCGCAGAGGGAAGCAGGGATTTGCGGAGGTGCCAGAGCTCGAGTTTTGAAACGAGATAAATAGTATTTTGAGTGGCATACTTGCATTGTCAACATAACAACCAAGAGATCTCGATATCTTCCATGCTACATACATTATAGGCGGTTCCCAAACAGAATGGTAAAGTTTATACTCCCCCACCACCAACGAGCACATTCCATGGCTGGTTCGAAACAACGGGTACTGTCCAACTAAAAACAATCCTGGGGGAGTTTTGTTTGCAATTATATTTATTTGATTTGAGCATGGGACTGGGCATCTCGGTTACCAGCCATTTTCTCGTGAATGATGAGCGGAGTCCACTCATCGTGAGAATAACCCACCTAGCATGGAAGATATAGACAACTCTAGTTGATACATGAGCTATTCGAGCATAAAAAACAGAATTTCATTTGAAGGTTTAGAGTTTGGCACATACAAATTTACTTGGAACGACAGGTAGATACCGCATATAGGAAGGTATGGTGGACTCATATGGAATAACTTTGGGGTTTATGGAAGTGGATGCACAAGCAGTATTCCACTTAGTACAAGTGATGGCTAGAAAGAGATTGGGAAGCGACCAACTAGAGAGCGACAATAGTCAGGAACATGCATTAAGATTAACCAATAATGAGTGCAAGCAGGAGTAGGATATAAATCACCATGAACATAAATATCGTGAAGGCTATGTTGATTTTGTTTCAACTACATGTGTGAACATGTGCCAAGTCAAGCCACTCGAATCATTCAAAGGAGGATACTACCCTATCATACCACATCACAACCATTTTAATAGCATGTTGGCACACAAGGTAAACCATTATAAACTCCTAGCTAATTAAGCATGACATGAATAACTATAATCTCTAATTCTCATTACAAACATGTTTCATTCATAATGGGCTGAATCAGGAACGATGAACTAATCATATTTAGAAAAACAAGATAGGTTGAGTTCATACTAGCTTCTCTCATCTAAATCATTTCATCATATATCGTCATTATTGCCTTTCACTTGCACGACCAAATGGTGTGGATAATAATAATAGTGCACGTGCATTGGACTAAGTTGGAATATGCAAACATTTAATTCAAAGGAGAAGACAAGGTAATATGGGCTCTTGGTTAGATAAAAAATAATGCATATGAGAGCCACTCATCATTTTCATCGTGGTCTTCTCCTCTCGACCCCCAAAGAAAAGAAAAGAAATTCAAAGAAAAATAAAACTATTTACATGGGAAAGCTCCCAACAAGCAAAAGAAGAACGGGAAATCTTTTTGGGTTTTCTTTTAATATTACTACTACAAGCATGGAAAGTAAACTAGCTAAAAGCTACAACTATTTTTTTTTTGGTTTTTCTCAATGTTTTTCAAACACACAAGAAGAAAGCAAGAAAAGAAAATAAACTAGCATGGATAGTACAATAAAAAAGTATGAACACCGACAACTAGAATGAATGTGTGAACATGAATGTAATGTCAGTGAGAAATACATACTCCCCCAAGCTTACGCTTTTGGCCTAAGTTGGTCTATGCCCATGGATCGAAGCATTCCTCTCCAGTGTACTAAGGAGGGTCCTCGGGGTGCCACTGGTTAGCGAGCTCCTCCGGATCCCACTGATAAACAGACTCTCGATATGGATCAAGTGGTGGCTCAAGCTCAGGCTCTAGGACTCATGTCAGCTCCCACTATGCATAAATGTCCTCGGGCATGATGAGGTACGTGCCTGAATGTATATTAAACAAAGAGGGTGCAGGCAAAATAATAGTCTCACACTTAGTTTTAGCAAATATCAAGTAATACTTAAGTATCTTCTTCTTATTTTTAACAATAAAGTCATGTGCTACCATACTCTTATAGTATAGAAAAATAGTGGGCAGCAACTTTTCCTCTTTCTCATAATGCCTAATAGGTATCTCATAGTGTTTAGGAAGGCGTGAAGCAAAGATACCTCCGAAGATGGGGCCCTTTCTACGGTTCAGACTTAACCGTTTAGCAACAATAGCGCCTAAACTGAAAGTTGTATCACGAAATAAAGAATGCACAAAATAGCAAGGTCAAGAGCACTGAAGCCCCCACAGTTCCCACGACCAATTAAACATCTACTAGCAAATATTGCAAAGTAACGTAGGACAGGAAAATGTACACTAGTAATCCTAGCATGTCACACCCTAGCTAGTCATGCATCAGAGTGTGTGCATCATGTTTAAAATTCCATTTAATTTGAAATGGGGATTTGTGAAACCCTCAGAATCATTTCTGAAAAATGACCCAAATAAAAATTTCTCCAAAAAGGTCCAAGAAAATGCTCATGTTGCTCTCTGAAAATATTGGACAGAGATAAAAATCAAACCAATATTTTCTAAGAGCTCATAGGTATTTATTTTGGGCATTTGGAATTAATGCATTAATATTTGCATTGGAAATATATTAATTATATATATTAATATATGTCCAAATATTATGCCAATTATAAAGGAGCTCTGGAATAATATATCTAGCTCCTGCAAAAATTGGCATAAGGTAAATAAATGATTTAATATTTTATTTAAATCAAAACAAATGTCAGAAATTAGAAAACAGAAATAATTAAAAGGGAGAAGCTTACCTGGGCTCCTCCCTGTGCAGCCCAGCCAGCTGGCCGGCCCAGCCAGCAGGCGGCCCAGCCCGCCTCCCTCCTCTGTCGTCTTCATCCTCGACAGAGGGAGGGGAGTGTGGCCGGCGCGCGCGCGCGCCACCGCGCCACGCCACCTGCTCGCCTGCCTGCCTGCCCTCCCCTCCTCGTCTCGATGCCCCGGACGACGCCACGCCCTTCCCCCTGCTCTCTCTCACTCTCCCGTGGTTCTTCCCTCCTCTCCCTCGCTCTCTCTCTCACACGGCCGAACACCACCATCGCCGCCGTTCGCCATAGCAGCCGTCACCGGCCACCCCTCGCCCCTCCGCTGAGCTCAGGAGCTCCGCCGCGACCCCCTCTTCCTCCCCACCAAGCCAAGCCTCTCCAGAAGCCCTGCATCGCCGCCCACGTCGCCGTTCCCCTCCTCGGCCACCGGAGATCGTCGCCGTCGAATCGGGAGCTACCGGACGTCCCCGAGCCCGCTAACCATCCCTGCAGCTCCGCGGTGAGCCACTGACCCGATTCCCCCTTGCCCCGTCGTCCCTAGCATCCTGTAGCTGCCGCCCCCTTGAGCTCCGAAGCTCGCCGCCGCCGTGCCTCGTCGCCGTCGTGGCCACAGTCACCGTAGCGCCCAACCGAGCACACCCACGTCCTCACCGCACCGCGTAGAAGCCGTAGGTGCCAACCCCGCATCTCCGCAGCCGTTGTAGCCTCGACCCCGAGCTCAACCGAGCTCCGGCAGCCGCCACGGTCGTCGCCGTCGTCGGTACCGGCCACCTCAGGCACGGCCACCACCACCGTTCGACGCGCGGGAGCAAGAGCTCTCCAACGAGCCCAAGCACGGCCTCGCCCGTGCCCTGTAGCGCGTTTCCGCATCGCGCCGCCGTCTCGGGCCCCGCCGGCGTCATGTCGCCGGTGGGTTTGACCTGTCTGACCTGGGGTTTGACCCCCCCAGGGTCACTGACGCGTGGGCCCCGTCGGCCAGGTGGTCAGATTAGTGCTAATCACCGCTTAATTAACCCCCCTGACACTGACAGTGGGCCCCAGCGCCACTAATTCCTAATTAGAATTAAACTAACCATGTTAAACCCCCCCTGTCACTGACGTGTGGACCCCACACGTCAGGTTTGACCCCAGCCAGCCGCAGTTGACCACTGACGTCATGCTGACGTCATGCTGGCGCAATAATTATATTTCTGGATTTAAATTAAATCAGGAAATTCCAGAATATGATTTAAACTTCAAAAATTCATAACTTTTATTCTGTAACTCCAAATCAGACAAATTATATATGAAAAATGATCAGAAAAATCCAATCTATCCATCTGTACTATTTTCATGCATGATCAAACAAGTTAAATTGATGTTTTAAGCAGAATAAGGAAAAGCACTTTAAAAGGCCATGTTTAAGTTTGAAATTTGAATCTTTGATTCAAATTTGTTCAAACCCCTCTGGTCTTAGTTGCATTAGCCCAACACACTCATATTGCTATGTTTCATGCATGCATCATATTGTTGCACATTGTTTGGTGATGGTTGTGTATCGGTGTCCTTTGCGACAGGTTCTGCCTCCGAGGAGTACCGTGATTACCCTAACGAAGAACCGTATCAGTGCATCGAACCATCAGGCAAGCAACCAACCATTTGATCATATCGATACAATCCCATGTTCTTGCTCCTGCTCTCTTTTACTGCATTAAGACAACGCGTTTCAAACTGCTGTGTGCTACGGTAGTTGAACCCATTTCCTCTGCATGACCTGTCACTGCCACAGTAACTAGATGAAACCCACTAGCATGTGTAGGAGTTGATTGAGCCATATGTATGTGTTGTTCCTACCTTGCTATGCCTGCTATGCTTAGAGTCGTGTCAGGTCTGGTTCATCTGGGTGATGGCTAGAGTGAAATGATTATGTCGGTAATGAGAGTGGTGTGGTGAACACGATTTGGTAAAGGTATCGATGAGAGGCCATGTAGGAGTACATGGTGGGTTGTTTCATTGAAGCCGACCTTAAGCACTGAGATCTGTATGTGTGATTTAAGATACAGCTACTACCATGCATTGGGCTCTGAAATATGACCCCGCTCGACTTCTTATTCACCCTAGCTCTCTGTCCAGGAGTTGCAAGTAGTTTCTGGTGTTTGTAGCCTACTGGAGGCCGTGGACAGCACTGACCGTAGGGGTGGGCTGTGATGCGGTAGGTACGTGGCACGGTGTACCGAATACCCGTTAGGTATCTCGGGAACCCTGTTCACATCGTTCGGGGCCGTATGGGAAACCTCGGCCGGACTCCCTGCGGATGGAACCTGAATAGGCGATAAACCTGGACTAGAGACTTGAGTGTTTAGGTAGGTCGTGGTCTACACCCACGTCGGCTTTCGCTTGAAGTCTGCCGAGCACATGTCGTGTGCAGACGCTAAGTGGTGGAAACATGTATGAAGAAGTACACCCCTGCAGGGTTAACATCATCTATTCGAATAGCCGTGTCCACGGAAAAGGACTTCTGGGTTGCTTATATCAGTTCATAGACAAGTGAAAGTGGATACTCTAAAATACGCAAGATAAGCGTGAGTGCTATGGATGGCGTTCTCGTAGGGAGACGGGAGCGGATCCATAGTGGTGTATTGATATGGTGAATATGTGGACTCGTGTGCGCCACCTCAAAAGAGTCGCTTGCAGTCGTAGTTCAGGATAGCCACCGAGTCAAAGCTGGCTTGCTGCAGTTAAACCCCACCATCCCCTTTGTTGATAATGATGCATATGTAGTTAGTTCTGATGTAAGTCTTGCTGGGTACATTTGTACTCACGTTTGTCTATTTTATGTTTTTGCAGAGAGACTTCGGTCTCACTAGTAGTTCTGCTTGGACTTCGACGTTTAGCTTGATACCTCAGCTACGATCTTGTGCCCTCGGCAGGATCTGATAGATAGTCAGGCTTCTCAGCCTTTTTCATTTATAGATGTCTGTACTCAGACATGATAGCTTCCGCTTGTGCTTTGACTTGTATGCTCTGATTGTTGGGTCATGAGACCCATGATTGTAATATCTCGCTCCTCGGAGCCTATTGAATAAATTACTTGAGTCGTAGAGTCATGTTGTGATGCCATGTTGTATTTGCACATATCGAGCATATTGTGTGTATGCTATTGAAATGCTTGGTATGTGTGGGATCTGACCATCTAGTTGTTTATCTTTAGTAGCCTCTCTTATCGGGAAATGTCTCCTAGTGTTTCCACCGAGCCATGGTAGCTTGCTACTGCTCCGGAACACTTAGGCTGGCCGGCATGTGTCCTTCTTCGTTCCTGTGTCTGTCCCTTCGGGGAAATGTCACGCGATGAATACCGGAGTCCTGTTAGCCCGCTATAGCCCGGTTCACCGGAGTCCTGCTAGCCAGTGCTACAGCCTGGATTCACTCGCTGATGACCGACACGTTCGATGCTGGGTCATGGATGCCTGTCCCTGTAAGTTTGTGCCACTTTGGGTTTACGACTAGCCATGTCGGCCCGGGCTCCTTATCATATGGATGCTAGCGACACTGTCATATACATGTGCCAAAAGGCGCAAACGGTCCCGGCTAAAGGTAAGGCGACACCCGTGGGAATACCGTGCGTGAGGCCGCAAAGTGATATGAAGTGTTACATGCTAGATCTATGTGGCATTGAGTCGGGGTCCTGACAGCGTTGGTATCAGAGCTTGACTGCCTGTAGGATTACCAAGCCAAACTGGTCGAAGTTGAGTCTAGAAATTCTTAGTTATATGTAAGGGAATTGATTGTGGGATGGAACGTAAGGCTCTTTTACTCCTTATACCTCATGGCCCTCTGATCTGAGTCATCATCTTCTCTTCTACGGGGATTAAGAACTAGGCTATCTCTTCTTTCTATCAGGATCACGTGTTACTAATCCGTAGACTTATAAGATTGTTGGACTTAAGCCTCGTTTCAGTTCCTACTACTTCTGTATGTTAATTATTGATCTCGAAACCTTGATATTGTGCTTCTGAGTGGTTATGCCACCATTTTTGTGAATGTCTCAAATCTTTTCTGAGCATTTACAGCCGTTATGCTGTCCGAGTCATCCCAGGTTTCTAAGTAGTCTGATGCAATTGCAAATCCTTTCTTCCCGTTTCAATGTTCCCATGGGCCAGATTAACCACACTAATCAGTGAGTTGAGGTACTCCGTTACCTTGACATATATGTTGGAGATATTATTATGACCCTAGGTGTCTTAGGGGATCATCTAGTAATTTAGCCATGACTTGTGTTCCCAGTGTGATGATTCTGGCCATCATTCTCGAAAGCATCCCGTGATGCTACTTAGTAATAGGTATTCTATTCCTGGGTTCTTAAACCCGATATTCACCCTACTTACATCATGTTGATAGTGTTGCTACTTCCTTTAGTATATTAGTAATCTTTGCGATAGTCCTCGAGGTCCATGGTATATCGTTCTTCCAAATACCACGAACCATTATGGCAGAAGTTTGTTGGATCAAAAGATCACAACAGGCCCTCTATGAGTTCTCCATGTTATATTGTGACTCTGCCAGCTCAACCTTTCGGCATGGGTTATCCGGAAGAATTATGTTGAACTTTGTTCGGCATACCAACCCATGTATCCACAACTCAGAAAGTTATATGTTCCTTCGAGTTGTCCCTCTTTAGTTGTCTACTGACCTTCGTCTATCAATTGATAGTCAAAGGTATGCATGCATTTGTTTACCGATGCCTATTACCCTTGTGGTCCGTCAAGCCATTCTGTCCAGAATGAATAGGAGAAACAAACTCCAGAATCTCATCCATATCTAGGATTGGGTCAAAGTAGTTGTATTCCGCAGATCAAATTGCTACTCCAGCTTTTGTTCTGCTCTACCTTGGAGTATTACATATTTTATATCGAGATTGTTATAGGAATTGCACACCATCCTATGAACTCTTGGTACAGTGATACTTCTTGCCATCATTGTTCATTCCTCGGTTCCTGTGTTATTGTCACCGGAATGCCGACAAATGAATCATGGTGTGTGAAATCAATACTCCCAGCAACCTCGTTGCTTGGTAGTTAAAGGATAATAATTTCATTCTTAGCATGTTGGTTTTTGAATCATCCTTCTAAGACTGATCGTGCTACCTAGTCCTTATTTCGGTGCACCCTTCGTTTAATGAGTTAGGATCTTGTCAAGTCCTCACTCATTTGATCATATCGTCTTGCCCTCAAAACCGAGATTGTTCTCGAGCTTAGTAACATACCGGTGGTTCGTGATTCTCCGAATATCTTCTCGGGAGTATTACCAGGTTATCACCTGACCGCTATGTTGAGTTCGTGATCAAGTTGGTTTATTCCTGTAAACCACCCCTTCTCCAAGAATCCGTGTTGGATACCCTGAGCTAGTTGGATAAGCTAAACAACAACTTGGAGAGTTGGAAGACAAAAGCTTGTCCGACTTAGTTCATGTTAAGGGATATCTTTTGTGTGTGTGTGTGTGTTGAAGAAAGATGATATCTTCATCAATTGGTCCTCGTGAACAATTGTTGGATCTATTATCTTACCCAAACCTTTGATTGAGTATGGGCTATCATCCAATCAGACCAGAACCAACGATATTCGTAATGTTGTCTTACTCGTGGTTGATCCCTCGAGCATACACAATTATATCTTTTGGGTCTGACCAATGCTATCACTTGTTCACTTAACTATGGAATTCCTTTTAAAAGGAAACCCAGATGAATTGTTGTTGTGCCCATTGACAACATCCTTGTCTTCTCCATAATTTTGCTGAACATTAAGCTAGTGTTGGAAACTTTTGAAGCATTTTCTTCATGCTAGCTCATGAAGTATTTGTTTGATGAAAGGAGTGACTTCCTCTTATACACGAGCATTTGGTGAAAGTTGCCGCCGTGAATTTGAGAAAGCTAGTTTTGCTTCCTCTGGAATCTTCCCAAGTCAGTCATGCATATGTGCGAAGTATCCTATGGTTTGGAGACTTGCAACCTTCATTCCATATGTGTTCCGAGCACACCAAGCCACTGATTGATTTGTTCAAGGAGAAGAAGTTCCTTCTTAAGAGTATACCTTATGCAAGGATTTTGATATCCTCGTTGATGGTTCCCAACCTGAACCCGGTAGCGTTTTATTGTAAGACTACCATGTGGGCATGCTTGTCTGGGACAACGTGTTCACATGTTTGTAGCAGAACCAACTCATGTTTTGGAGCTTGCTATCGTAGTTCATCTCCCGAGAATCCCGCAACGTCATCTCGTCGATTTGTGTTGCAAACTTTCATTTTTCTTCCTAGACTCGATGAGTCTGGAATATCCTGACACCAACCAGATCTGAATCTCAGGCAGATATGATGGTTGGAACATTTCCCAAGAACTATAATATTGGTCCCTCGATAACCGGTAAGGTGGATGTCGTGGCCAACACACCCAGCCGAAAGACCTATTATTGTAGTATCTTGATTGAAGAAGTTGGCCACCTTCCCATAAGGATTTCGTAGGATTTACCTCCGTAACTGTTCCTTATGGATTCTATTGCTCCCAAAGTCCGACCTTTTACTTGATGTTCTAGTTATCAAACCATATCTATGAATGGGTTACGCTAGCACATCAAGGAGAACATTAAAAGCGGAGTGCTAAATGTCCCTCGGTCGATCATCCAGATTTTGTTCCTTGGCCCCGCCAAGGGTGAAATCTGAGAAAGTGTTATCTTGCTTTGCATCTGCATCTTCCACCGGTATTCATCATGGTAGTAAGTTGTGTTGCCAGGATCCTTGACACGGATGTTGGTAAAACCTTGATGAATATGGAAATGCTCAAGTTCTTGAGAGCACGCACAAGCGCTACGTGTTATCATCGGCTCTAACTGGGATTCCTCTCAGTTTCCTCGGCAATGCTATGACCTACTCAAACAGTGAATTCACTCTCTATTGTTGGGTTCTTCCCCAGTTACCAGAATCATTCCCAGCATTTGCATTTTGTTCCCAGCTTGCACCGTCAATGTGCCATTCTACCATGGGTCTCTTCCATTTCCGGTGATAAGCAAATTCATCCATTACGTTGTCTTCAACAAGGTAATCCACATCATCCAAGTCCGAGTATGCCATTCTACCGACCCCCTCCAAACGATCGCTCGAGAATTGCCTTAGGCTGGTTTAAAGAGTTTCAATGATCTCTGAATCAAAGGTAATTCTTTTTGCCACTTAAGGGGATATTTCTACGAGTCACCGTCCCTAAGGTGCCTCGTTGTGGTATCATGGCAACTCAACCCCTCGCTACATTGATAATCGTTTACCACCTTTTTAGGTATGGAATCGTTGTCTACCTAGTGAACCTTCGTCATCTGCTTCACTCCATTTCTTCAGATCTGTGCTTCGTCTCTCAGCTCGAGAGATGTTGCTATGTCACATTCCGGGAGTTAATCCTGAGTTGTTTGACCTTCGAGAAGACCGATCCTTCCAAAGTTTTTCTTTCCTCTTCTTGTCATGATTAGCTGGAGTTCTCAGAGGAAGACGTCGAGACAAAGATGGTGATCGAAACAACGTTCCTATGAAGTGCAACCTGGATCGTGAAGATTGTGCTAGTTTGCGTTCCCCATCGTCTTACCCTACACTTAAATCTCGGGACGAGATTCTTTTGAGTGGGGGTGAGTTGTCACACCCTAGCTAGTCATGCATCAGAGTGTGTGCATCATGTTTAAAATTCCATTTAATTTGAAATGGGGATTTGTGAAACCCTCAGAATCATTTCTGAAAAATGACCCAAATAAAAATTTCTCCAAAAAGGTCCAAGAAAATGCTCATGTTGCTCTCTGAAAATATTGGACAGAGATAAAAATCAAACCAATATTTTCTAAGAGCTCATAGGTATTTATTTTGGGCATTTGGAATTAATGCATTAATATTTGCATTGGAAATATATTAATTATATATATTAATATATGTCCAAATATTATGCCAATTATAAAGGAGCTCTGGAATAATATATCTAGCTCCTGCAAAAATTGGCATAAGGTAAATAAATGATTTAATATTTTATTTAAATCAAAACAAATGTCAGAAATTAGAAAACAGAAATAATTAAAAGGGAGAAGCTTACCTGGGCTCCTCCCTGTGCAGCCCAGCCAGCTGGCCGGCCCAGCCAGCAGGCGGCCCAGCCCGCCTCCCTCCTCTGTCGTCTTCGTCCTCGACAGAGGGAGGGGAGTGTGGCCGGCGCGCGCGCGCGCCACCGCGCCACGCCACCTGCTCGCCTGCCTGCCTGCCCTCCCCTCCTCGTCTCGATGCCCCGGACGATGCCACGCCCTTCCCCCTGCTCTCTCTCACTCTCCCGCGGTTCTTCCCTCCTCTCCCTCGCTCTCTCTCTCACACGGCCGAACACCACCATCGCCGCCGTTCGCCATAGCAGCCGTCACCGGCCACCCCTCGCCCCTCCGCTGAGCTCAGGAGCTCCGCCGCGACCCCCTCTTCCTCCCCACCAAGCCAAGCCTCTCCAGAAGCCCTGCATCGCCGCCCACGTCGCTGTTCCCCTCCTCGGCCACCGGAGATCGTCGCCGTCGAATCGGGAGCTACCGGACGTCCCCGAGCCCGCTAACCATCCCTGCAGCTCCGCGGTGAGCCACTGACCCGATTCCCCCTTGCCCCGTCGTCCCTAGCATCCTGTAGCTGCCGCCCCCTTGAGCTCCGAAGCTCGCCGCCGCCGTGCCTCGTCGCCGTCGTGGCCACAGTCACCGTAGCGCCCAACCGAGCACACCCACGTCCTCACCGCACCGCGTAGAAGCCGTAGGTGCCAACCCCGCATCTCCGCAGCCGTTGTAGCCTCGACCCCGAGCTCAACCGAGCTCCGGCAGCCGCCACGGTCGTCGCCGTCGTCGGTACCGGCCACCTCAGGCACGGCCACCACCACCGTTCGACGCGCGGGAGCAAGAGCTCTCCAACGAGCCCAAGCACGGCCTCGCCCGTGCCCTGTAGCGCGTTTCCGCATCGCGCCGCCGTCTCGGGCCCCGCCGGCGTCATGTCGCCGGTGGGTTTGACCTGTCTGACCTGGGGTTTGACCCCCCCAGGGTCACTGACGCGTGGGCCCCGTCGGCCAGGTGGTCAGATTAGTGCTAATCACCGCTTAATTAACCCCCCTGACACTGACAGTGGGCCCCAGCGCCACTAATTCCTAATTAGAATTAAACTAACCATGTTAAACCCCCCCTGTCACTGACGTGTGGACCCCACACGTCAGGTTTGACCCCAGCCAGCCGCAGTTGACCACTGACGTCATGCTGACGTCATGCTGGCGCAATAATTATATTTCTGGATTTAAATTAAATCAGGAAATTCCAGAATATGATTTAAACTTCAAAAATTCATAACTTTTATTCTGTAACTCCAAATCAGACAAATTATATATGAAAAATGATCAGAAAAATCCAATCTATCCATCTGTACTATTTTCATGCATGATCAAACAAGTTAAATTGATGTTTTAAGCAGAATAAGGAAAAGCACTTTAAAAGGCCATGTTTAAGTTTGAAATTTGAATCTTTGATTCAAATTTGTTCAAACCCCTCTGGTCTTAGTTGCATTAGCCCAACACACTCATATTGCTATGTTTCATGCATGCATCATATTGTTGCACATTGTTTGGTGATGGTTGTGTATCGGTGTCCTTTGCGACAGGTTCTGCCTCCGAGGAGTACCGTGATTACCCTAACGAAGAACCGTATCAGTGCATCGAACCATCAGGCAAGCAACCAACCATTTGATCATATCGATACAATCCCATGTTCTCGCTCCTGCTCTCTTTTACTGCATTAAGATAACGCGTTTCAAACTGCTGTGTGCTACAGTAGTTGAACCCATTTCCTCTGCATGACCTGTCATTGCCACTGTAACTAGATGAAACCCACTAGCATGTGTAGGAGTTGATTGAGCCATATGTATGTGTTGTTCCTACCTTGCTATGCCTGCTATGCTTAGAGTCGTGTCAGGTCTGGTTCATCTGGGTGATGGCTAGAGTGAAATGATTATGTCGGTAATGAGAGTGGTGTGGTGAACACGATTTGGTAAAGGTATCAATGAGAGGCCATGTAGGAGTATATGGTGGGTTGTTTCATTGAAGCCGACCTTAAGCACTGAGATCTGTATGTGTGATTTAAGATACAACTACTACCATGCATTGGGCTCTGAAATATGACCCCGCTCGACTTCTTATTCACCCTAGCTCTCTGTCCAGGAGTTGCAAGTAGTTTTTGGTGTTTGTAGCCTACTGGAGGCCGTGGACAGCGCTGACCGTAGGGGTGGGCTGTGATGCGGTAGGTACGTGGCACGGTGTACGGAATACCCATTAGGTATCTCGGGAACCCTGTTCACATCGTTCGGGGCCGTATGGGAAACCTCGGCCGGACTCCCTGCGGATGGAACCTGAATAGGCGATAAACCTGGACTAGAGACTTGAGTGTTTAGGTAGGTCGTGGTCTACACCCACGTCGGCTTTCGCTTGAAGTCTGCCGAGCACATGTCGTGTGCAGACGCTAAGTGGTGGAAACATGTATGAAGAAGTACACCCCTGCAGGGTTAACATCATCTATTCGAATAGCCGTGTCCACGGAAAAGGACTTCTGGGTTGCTTATATCAGTTCATAGACAAGTGAAAGTGGATACTCTAAAATACGCAAGATAAGCGTGAGTGCTATGGATGGCGTTCTCGTAGGGAGACGGGAGCGGATCCATAGTGGTGTATTGATATGGTGAATATGTGGACTCGTGTGCGCCACCTCAAAAGAGTCGCTTGCAGTCGTAGTTCAGGATAGCCACCGAGTCAAAGCTGGCTTGCTGCAGTTAAACCCCACCATCCCCTTTGTTGATAATGATGCATATGTAGTTAGTTTTGATGTAAGTCTTGCTGGGTACATTTGTACTCACGTTTGTCTATTTTATGTTTTTGCAGAGAGACTTCGGTCTCACTAGTAGTTCCGCTTGGACTTCGACGTTTAGCTTGATACCTCAGCTACGATCTTGTGCCCTCGGCAGGATCTGATAGATAGTCAGGCTTCTCATCCTTTTTCATTTATAGATGTCTGTACTCAGACATGATAGCTTCCGCTTGTGCTTTGACTTGTATGCTCTGATTGTTGGGTCATGAGACCCATGATTGTAATATCTCGCTCCTCGGAGCCTATTGAATAAATTACTTGAGTCGTAGAGTCATGTTGTGATGCCATGTTGTATTTGCACATATCGAGCATATTGTGTGTATGCTATTGAAATGCTTGGTATGTGTGGGATCTGACCATCTAGTTGTTTATCTTTAGTAGCCTCTCTTACCGGGAAATGTCTCCTAGTGTTTCCACCGAGCCATGGTAGCTTGCTACTACTCCGGAACACTTAGGCTGGCCGGCATGTGTCCTTCTTCGTTCCTGTGTCTGTCCCTTCGGGGAAATGTCACGCGATGAATACCGGAGTCCTGTTAGCCCGCTACAGCCCGGTTCACCGGAGTCCTGCTAGCCCAGTGCTACAGCCTGGATTCACTCGCTGATGACCGACACGTTCGATGCTGGGTCATGGATGCCTGTCCCTGTAAGTTTGTGCCACTTTGGGTTTACGACTAGCCATGTCAGCCCGGGCTCCTTATCATATGGATGCTAGCGACACTGTCATATACGTGTGCCAAAAGGCGCAAACGGTCCCGGGTAAAGGTAAGGCGACACCCGTGGGAATACCGTGCGTGAGGCTGCAAAGTGATATGAAGTGTTACATGCTAGATCTATGTGGCATTGAGTCGGGGTCCTGACATAGCATCTGAAACTTTTCTCGTTTCCCCTACAGCAATTTGATCAATAAATTCATCCACATCACTAGGATGTGGTTCCTCGATGCTGCCCTCAAAGGGAAACTTGCAAACCACACAAAAATCATATAGTGACATCTCCTTAAACTCATCATATAAATAAAAATCCACCGAAGGTGGTGATCTTCTAGCATGGAAATAAAAGTTTTGCACGAAAATATTAGTGAGTAGGAGATATTGTTCACATTGGTCGTGGAGAAAGTCGGTGAGGCCTGCATTCTTAGCCAAATAATAAAAGTCATCGTGAATTCCGGCCGCTCTCAAGAATGCACCGCAAGGCCATTCACATGACCGAACCTCCGTGGTGCGTGGAAGATTGTACTTCAGCTTTTTATTCTCTTCATTCTAATTTTCCTTCGAGCTTCGCCTCGAGGAGCCTCTCAACAATCTCTTTATCATTTTCTTCATCTGAAAAATTTCTGAAATTTTTAGTGACTCAAAATAAATGTGAACCAACTCAACAAGATTGATAGCAACTACTCCCACAAGTGCCTAGAGGCTATATCATGCATCAAAACTACTTTAGACCATATAAATTTGACATGCAAGCTCAAGAACAGGGTGACCTTAGCAGCAAAAATTTGCAATAAATAAAGCACTAGAACGAAAACTAATTAGACCATTGGAGGAGTCACATACCGAAGAACAATCCCCCAAAGCAGTTTTGTGAATGGAGCTTTGAGCAAGGAGATCGAAAATGACAGCAAAACGAGCTAGAACACGGGTTTGAGCTATGGGATGATTTTGTTTGGAGGAAGACGAAGTGTGTGGGTGCTGGAATAAGTGGAGGGGATCCACGTGGGGCCCACGAGGCAGGGGGCGCGCCTAGGGGGGTAGGGTGTGCCCTCCACCCTCGTGACAAAATGGTGGGCCCCCTGGTGTGTTCTGAGTGCCAGAAATTCTCAAATATTCTACAAAAAATCATACTCAATATTCAGGGCATTTGGAGAACTTTTATTTTCGGGGTATTTTTTATTGCATGGATAATTCAGAAAACAGACAAAAAAAATACTATTTTTGCTTTATTTATTCTAAATAACAGAAAGTAAAAGGTGGGTACAGAAGGTTGTGCTTTCTAACTTCATCCATCTCATGCTTATCAAAAGGAATCCACTAACAAGGTTGATCAAGTCTTGTTAACAAACTTCTTCTGAATAACATGAAACTGGAGAATTTTCGAATAACACTATGTTACCTCAAAAGGGATATGCATGTCCCCAACGATAAGGATATCATATTTCTTTTTGAATGTAGTGAGAGGGAATTCAAAACCTCCAATAGTAATCGTTGAAAATTTTCCAATAGAATTGATACTATGAACTTGAGGTTGTTTCTTTGGAAAGTGTACCGTATGCTCATTACCATTAACATGAAAAGTGACATTGCCTTTGTTGCAATCAATAACATCCCCTACATTATTTAGAAAAGGTCTACCAAGGATGATCGACATACTGTCGTCCTCGGGAATATCAAGAATAACAAAGTTCGTTAAAATAGTAACGTTTGCAACCACAACAGGCACATCCTCACAAATACCGATGGGTATAGCAGTTGATTTATCGGCCATTTGCAAAGAGATTTCAGTAGGTGTCAACTTATTCAAATCAAGTCTACAACAAAAAGAGGAAGGCATAACACTAAGACCGGCTCCAAGATCACATAAAGCAGTTTCAACATAGTTTCTTTTAATGGAGCATGGTATAGTTGGTACTCCTGGATCTCCAAGTTTCTTTGGTATTCCACCTTTAAAAGTATAATTAGCAAGCATGGTGGAAATTTTAGCTTCCAGTATCTTTCTTTTATTTGTAACAATATCTTTCATATACTTGGCATAGGGATTCATTTTAAGCATATCAGTCAAACGCATATGCAAAAGGATAGGTCTAATCATTTCAGCAAAGCACTCAAAATCCTCATCATCCTTTTTCTTGGATGGCTTAGGAGGAAAAGGCATGGGTTTCTGAACCCATGGTTCTCTTTCTTTACCATGCTTCCTAGCAATGAAGTCTCTCTTATCATAATGTTGATTCTTTGATTGTGGGTTATCAAGATCAACATCAGGTTCAATCTCTACATCATTGTTATTACCAGGTTGAGCATCAACATGAACATTATCATTAACATTATCACTAGGTTCATGTTCATTAACAGATTGTGTTTCAGCATCAGAAATCGAAATATCATTAGGATTCTCAGGTGTGTCTATAACAGGTTCGCTAGAAGCATGCAGAGTCCTATCATTTTTCTTTTTCTTTTTCTTAGAAGGACTAGGTGCATCAACATTAATTCTCTGAGAATCTTGTTCAACTCTCTTAGGATGGCCCTCAGGATACAAAGGTTCCTGGGTCATTTTACCACCTCTAGTCATAACTGTAACAGCATTATCATTGTGCTTATTATTTAATTCATTGAGCAAATCATCTTGTGCCTTCAGCACTTGTTCTACTTGAGTTGTAACCATGGAAGCATGTTTACTAATAAGCTTAAGATCACCTTTAACTCTAGACATATAGTCACTCAAGTGTTCAACCATATAAGCATTACGTCTTAATTGTCTGCCAACATAAGCATTGAAGTCTTCTTGTTTAACAATAAAATCATCAAACTCATCCAAGCATTGACTAGCAAACTTAGTAGATGGGATTTCACACTTATCAAATCTATAGAGAGAATTTACCTTTACTACCTGTGTCGGGTTATCAAGACCATGTATTTCTTCAATGGGTGGTAAATTATTAACATCTTCAGCTTTAATACCTTTTTATTTCATAGATTTCTTTGCCTCTTGCATATCTTTAGGATTGAGAAACAGAATACCCCTTTTCTTCGGAGTTGGCTTAGGAGTTGGTTCAGGAAGTGTCCAATCATTATCATTACTCAATATATTATTCAATAGCAATTCAGCTTGCTCAATAGTTCTCTCCCTGAAAACACAACCAGCACAACTATCCAGGTGGTCTCTGGAAGCATCGGTTAGTCCATTATAAAGTATTTTCATTTTTCTTGAGAGGATGATCAGGCAAATGATTAATTAATCGGAGAAGCCTCCCCCAAGCTTGTGGGAGACTCTCTTCTTCAATTTGCAGAAAATTAAATATTTCCCTTAAGCCAGCTTGTTTCTTATGAGCTGGGAAATATTTTGTAGAGAAGTAATAAATCATATCCTAGGTACTACGCACACAACCAGGAGCAAGAGAATTAAACCATATCTTAGCATCACCCTTTAATGAGAAAGGAAACCATTTAAGGATATAATAATAGCAAAAAAAATTCCTCATGAGTGAATAGGGTGGCTATATCATTCAATTTAGTAAGATGTGCCACAACAATTTCAGATTCATAGCCATAAAAAGGATTAGATTCAACCAAAGTAATTAACTCAGCATCAACAGAGAATTCATAATCCTTATCAGTAACACAGATAGGTGAAGTAGCAAAAGAGGGTCATATTTCATTCTAGCGTTCAAAGACTTTTCTTTCAGCTTAGCTAACAGTTTCTTAAGATCATATCTATCATTGAAAGCAAGAAAGTCTCTAGCAGTTTCTTCATCCATAACATAACCCTCGGGTATAACAGGCAGTTCATATCTAGGGGGAGAATCTTCATCATCACTTTCATTAATATCATCAGTTTCAGAATTTCATTCTCTCTAACCCTAGCAAGTTGTTCATCAAGAAATCCACCTAATGACATATTATTATCAAGTAGAGAAGTAGTATCATCATAAGCATCATTCATAGCAGAAGTGGCATCATCAATAACATGCGACATTTCAAAATCAATAGCAGGTGTAGGTGTCGCAAGTTTACTCAAAACAGAAGATGAATTAAATGCAGAGCTAGATGGCAGTTCCTTACCTCCCCTCGTAGTTGAGGGAAAAATCTTGGTTCTTTCATCTTTAACATTCCTCATAGTGATCAACAGATATAAATCCGAAGTGACTCAAAGAATAGAGCTATGCTCCCCGGCAACAGCGCCAGAAAAAGGTCTTGATAACCCCCAAGTATAGGGGATCGCAATAGTTTTTGAGGGTAGAGTATTCAACCCAAATTTATTGATTCGACGCAAGGGGAGCCAAAGAATATTCTCAAGTATTAGCAGCTGAGTTGTCAATTCAACCACACCTGAAAGACTTAATATCTGCAGCAAAGTATTTAGTAGAAAAGTAGTATGGAAGTAACGGTAACGGTGGCAAAAGTAATAGTAGTAGTTTTTTAGCAATCGAAACAGTGGCAACGGAGAAGTAACTAAGCAAAGTTCGATATGAAACAAGCTCGTAGGCAATGTGATGTAGGGCTTAACCCTAAGTAGTCGATCTTTCACGTTTGGAGGGGATCCTATGGGAGAACACGAGAAACGCGCGGAAATCACAAAGGAGAACACGGGGAAAACGAGAGAGAAACACTAAACCGACATAGAATCAATCACACGAGTGCTAGATCACCGAACACACAGAGTAACATATGATCTACAATCAACAAAGGGAAAGGATACAACGGAACCGTTCTTCTCCGAGAGGAGGCCTTGATGTTCTTCCCTAAAGAGGGGTCTTGAATCCGCTTGGGGATCTTCTCCGAAGAGGCCGTGAACTCCGAGGAGAAGTAACCAAGTGGATGAGCAAAGGCTCTCACACAAAATGAGCTAATCCAATGCTAAACCTAGAAAGAGGAAGGGGAAGGAGTATATATAGTCTAGGGGGGTGAAGAGGTACATGGGCTTCGGCCCTTCAGTGTGCACACGCAGGAGGAGCCGGATGTCTGGGCGTCGGGCCGGATGTCCGGGGCTTCCCGAGGCGCCGGATGTCCGGGCTGGAGGGTTCAGCTTCTGTGGTTCCTGGATCGAGGCGCCGGATTTCTGGGCTGAGGGCCGGATTTCCGGGGCTTCGTGGGAGGTCGGATGTCTGGGGCCTGGGGCCGGATGTCCGGGCCCTGTAGTTTTCTGGCTGAGCTGCGGCTGTTGTGTTGGCATCTCCAGGGGCTGGATGTCCGGGGTCTTGGCTGGATATCCGGGGCTTGGAAGGTGAACTTGTCCTTTTCCGTGCTTCTCTTCATCCGTGGACTTGGAGGCTCGTCCGTCTTCACGTGCATCTTCGGGAGGCTCCTCTTGACACCTGATCATGCATAGTATATCGGACTTAGGTAGTAGCCATGTCTCGAGAGGATCATATGAGATATCACTAAGGAAGGAAGTCACCTCGGTTTTGAGAGCTCTAGCTCGTGATCGTGTCATGGGTCCTCTTGAGGCTTGGTGAGGCGATGGCAGGTCCATGGGGATGACCAAGGGATGCTCCGCATCATCTCCCCCCCTTGTGAAAGATCCGATCTCGGATCAAAATCCTCATCACCATGGTACGGGGAGAGATCGGACACGTTGAAGATGTCACTCACGTTGTACTTGTCGCGTGGGAGGTCGATCTTGTAAGTGTTGTTGTTGTAGCGTGCTAGCACCTTGAAGGGTCCGTCGGCTCGAGGGCGAAGCTTGGACTTGCGTTCGTTGGCGAAGCGGTCCTTGCGAAGGTGTAGCCACACTAGGTCTCCAATGTTGAATATCATGGGTTGCTTGTTGATGTTGAGCTTGGACGCTAGTCGTTGTACTTGGCGCTCGATGGTGTGCCTTGTATCCTCATGTCATCTTCTTGATGTAGCTTGCTCGTGCACTCGCATCCATGTTGGTGCGCTCTTGTAGAGGTAGAGGTAGAATGTCCAATGGGGACAACGGGTTGAAGCCGTAGACGACCTCGAAGGGGGACTTGCCGGTAGTCGAATGTCTTGCACGGTTGTAGGCGTACTCGGCGATGGGTAGACACGCCTCCCACTCCTTGATGTTCTTCTTGATCAACACACGAAGTGGAGTGGATAGTGTCCGGTTCGTCACCTCCGTTTGGCCGTCGGTTTGAGGATGGTATGCGGATGAGAACAAGAGCTTGATTCCGAGCTTGGCGCATAGAGTCTTCCAAAAGTAACTCAAGAACTTGACGTCGCGGTCGGAGACGATTGTCTTTGGTACTCCATGGAGGCGCAAGATTTCCCTACAAAAGAGATTTGCAACATGTGAAGCATCGTCTATCTTGTTGCAAGGAATGAAATGTGCCATCTTAGAAAATCGGTCCACAACGACAAACACGGAATCCTTTCCATTTTGAGTTCTAGGCAAACCAAGTACAAAATCCATACTAATGTCTTCCCATGGTTGATAAGGAATAGGAAGAGGCATGTAAAGACCATGAGATTGAGCTTTAGACTTAGCTTTGCGACATGTAGAGCATCGGGTGGTGAAGCGTGAGACGTCGTGGAACATCTTTGGCCAAAAGTAGTTCTTGGAGAGCGTAGCGAAAGTCTTGTCGCGTCCAAAGTGTCCCATGAGTCCACCTCCATGAGCCTCTTGCAAAAGTAGCAAACGAAGAGAAGACTCGGGAATGCATAGTTTGTTAGCTCTCATAAGATAACCATCCTTGATGTAATATTGTTCCCAAGATGTATGCGTCAAACATTTAGCATAATGAGGTGCAAAAGATGGATCACTAGCATACAAGTCTTTTATGTGCTCAAAGCCAATAACATTCAACTCAAGTTTAGTGACAAGCGTGCATATGCGTGAAAGTGCATCGGCAACTACATTTTCCTTACCCTTAATGTACTTGATCACATATGGGAAAGATTCGATAAATTCACTCCATTTGCATGTCGCTTGTTCAACTTAGTTTGACCTTTTAAGTACTTAAGCGTTTCATGATCGGTATGGATGAAAAACTCATGAGGTCTAAGATAATGTTCCCAAACATGTAGTACACGCACTAAAGCATACAATTCTTTGTCATATGTGGGATAGTTAAGTTGAGCACCGGAGAGTTTCTCACTAAAATATGCAATGGCTCGTTTTTCTTGCAATAACACTCCGCCAATTCCGGTACCACTTGCATCACAATGAACCTCAAAAGTTTTGTCAAAGTTAGGCAAAGCAAGAATCGGAGCATGTGTAAGCAAAGACTTGAGCTCTTCAAAAGCGGTTGATTGCAAAGTTCCCCAAACAAAAGGAGTATTCTTCTTACTCAAAGCGTGCAAAGGGGCTGCAATAGTGCTAAAGTTTTTCACAAAGCAACGATAAAAACCTGCAAGACCAAGGAAACTTCACACTTGTTGCAAATTGGTGGGTTGGGGCCAAGTTTTAATTGCTTCAATTTTAGTTTCATCAACATGGACACCCTTGGAAGAAACAACGAAACCCAAGAAAACCACTTTGTCAACACCAAATGTGCACTTTTTCATGTTGGCATAAAGACTTTCCTTGCGAAGAGTTTGTAAAACAGCCCTAACATGATCAAGATGCTCTTTCATGGTTTTGCTAAACACAAGAATATCATCAAAATAGACCACAACAAAGACGACAATGTAAGGTCGAAGTACATGATGCATGAGACATACGAACGTACCGGGTGCCTCCGATAAACCCATAGGCATGACTAACCACTCATATAGGCCAAATTTGGTTTTGAAAGCAGTTTTCCATTCGTCACCCTCGTGAATGTGTATTTGATAATAGCCACTTTTAAGATCAATTTTTGAAAAAAAGTTGGCTCCACTAAGTTCATCAAGCATATCATCTAAGCGAGGAATGGGATGCCTATAGCGAACGGTGATAGCATTTATAGGTCTACAATCGGAACACAAGCGGAAACTTCCATCGGGCTTAGGCACAAGTATGACGGGAATGGCACAAGGGCTTAAGCTTTCACGTACATGACCGTTGTCGATTAGTTGTCGTACTTGCCGTTGAATCTCCTTGGTTTCTTCGGGATTGACACGGTATGGAGCTTTGTTTGGAAGTGGCGCTCCGGGGATGAGGTCAATTCGATGCTCAATGCCTCGTAGAGGAGGTAGAACCGGAGGTAGCTCGTCGGGGAAAACATCTTGAAATTCCTGCAAAAGAGATTGAAACACCAAAGGTAGCTCGTGAATGGTGTTAGTTTTGGTTCTCCATCCTTGCACACAAGGACAAAGTGCATCACACTCGATGGGTTCTCACACACTTCTCTCATCTCACTTTTTGTGGCAAATAGGATGAGGTTTTTCTCTCTAGGCGAAGAGGCGCTCAAGTTTGGCTTGTGGCTCTCACTCACTTTTGGGTGGGTCACTTTCTCACTATCCTCTCTATGGTGGGTGGCTTGCTTGTCGGCTATCACTTGACTAGGAGACATAGGTCGGAGCACATATTCTTTTCCTTTCATCTTGAAGCTATAGTGGTTGGTACGCCCGTTGTGGAAGACACCACGGTCGAATTGCCATGGTCGACCAAGAAGGAGGTGGCAAACGGTCATTGGGACCACATCACACTCCAAAGTGTCCTCATATGCACCAATTTTGAAGGATACTTGGACCGTATGCTCAACTCGTATAGTGCCAGAGTCACTTAGCCATTGAACCTTGTAGGGGTGCGGGTGCTTCTTCTTGACCAATTGGAGCTTGGAGCATAGTTCTTCACTTGCCAAGTTGTGACAACTACCTCCATCGATGATGACCTTGACGGATCGTCCATTGATGCCGGCCTTTGTGTGGAAGATGTGGCATCGTTGGTCTTCTTCTTGTTGATGTTGAAGAGTCAAGACCTTGGAGACAACGAGAGCGGGGCTCGAATCCTCATCACAAAAGACTTGATCATCTTCATCCTCGTTCACGCGCCGGTGCATGGCCACTTGCTCAAGAGCTTCCATCTCCTCTTCACTCATGGAGTCATATGTGCCATCTTCGTTGAGGATCATGGTGCGCTTGTTCATGCATTCATAGGACTTGTGGCCTCGGCTGCCGCAAGTGAAACACTTGAAGGAGCTTGTCTTGACGGTCTCATCGGTTGGAGTAGATGATGAAGCACGCGGCTTGAAGTTGCTTGTAGTAGGAGTAAGACGACTCGAACTTGGTGAAGGTTTCTTGAAACTTGACTTGTCATCGTTGCTTGGAGAAGGCTTGGTTGATGTAGATGTTGGAGGAGTCGATGAAGCTTGGATGTTGGAGAAGCCGTAGGTCTTGGATGAGTACTTGGCGTACTTGAAGTCATCTTGCACTTGGCGTTCCGCCTTTGTAGCTTGATGCACGAGCTCAATGAGGTTGGAGTAGGGTTGGAAGTCGGCGATCTTCTTGATGGGATGATTGAGACCATTCGAGAAACGTGCCATTGTTTGCTCATCATCTTCCGTGACATTGGCTCGAATCATGGCAATCTCCATTTCCTTGTAGTATTCTTCAACACTCTTTGTTCCTTGCTTGAGGAGTTGTAGCTTCTTGAAGAGATCGCGGTTGTAGTAGGTTGGCACAAAATGTGCTCGCATGACATCCTTCATTTGAGCCCAAGTGGTGATTGGAGGTTCACCTCTTGCTTGTCGGCGCTCAATTACTTGTTCCCACCATATGAGCACATAGTCTTGGAACTCTAGTGATGCCATTGCGATCTTCTTCTCTTCATCATAGTTGTGCAAGCGAAAGATTTTGTCGACCTTCAATGCCCATGAGAGGTACTCTTCCGGATCATTGCTTCCATTGAACTTGGGCATTGTGAATTTGAGCTTGCCATAGCGTTGCTCTTCATTGTGTTGTTGGCGATGGTGATGATGACGCCCTTGACGTGGAGGGTAATCATCCTCATGTTGCTCTTGGCGTGGAGGAAGTCCATGATCAACTTACTCTTGTTGACCCTGAGGTTGAAGTTGAGCTTGTCGAGCTTGTGGAGGAGCTTGTGGAGCTTGACATTGCTCACATGGTTGGTAGTTCCTCTCCTGGATTTCTTCTTGAAGGGCTTCCTCTTGATTGCGCCGTTCGCGATTGCGGTTGGCGATAGCTCGACTTGATGCTTGAAGGGCACGTTCCGCCTCAAGAGCTTGTGCTTCTCGTTGTTGTTGTTGAAGACGTTGAGCCTCGGCGTCTTGTTGCTCTTGGTGTAGACGCGCTCGTTCTTGTTCTTGTTGGCGCCGTAGTCGTTGCCGTTCTTGAGCTTGAGCAAAAGGACTTGGTTTGATTGAGGACGAGGGACTTGCTCATCGACTTGCTCTTGTGAATGCTTGTCATGTAGCGGGTTGCGAGATGCATGACGGTCTTAACACGCGGCTCGTCGAAGAGTGTTCGATGACGGTGTACTTGAGCCGGAGAAGGAGTCGTCGGAGTGTCGACTTGAGTGGCTTCGTCTTGAGTATGACGATGTAGAATGAGGCCGGTTCGCCAACAAGGCGCGGATCTCGTCCATTCTTGCATCGTTCTCTTGCTTGTGCGCGTCGAGCTTGTTGTCGAAGTAGTCTCTTGTACGTTGCTCGGAGATTCGCAAGTCGGTGGCGAGGTTGTCGATGCGGTCGCTCATAGCTTGTTGCTCTTGGTGCAATGCTCATTGTGCACCAAAGAGGTGGCTCTTGGTGACGTATGATGACATGTCGCCGTCTTGCTCGATGAAGAGTGGGTTGGTAGAAGTACTTGGCCTATCCATCATTTCAAGCACAATGTGAGTGGTAGAAGGAAAAGAACTAATACCAATGTACCTTTGACCGATGTTGAAAATGAATCAAGTTCACTCAAATGCGGACAATGAAATAGCACTTTTGGTACCAATTCTTGTCGGTTCTCACACCTACACGAGTAAAAGCTTATAGTGGAGCTTGGTTAGGATGGTGGCACAAAATTTGATGCAATTGAAAGCGAGGTTCAATAATGTTGGAAAAGATTCACAAATTTGCAAATGCAACAAGTAGACCAAGCTAGTATGGGTACACGGAAACACACATGGAAATAGATAAGTGGGATTGTGCAATCCAAAAGTGAGCCAAAATGTGGAAACCACGAAAATGCTCTTGTTGCACAATACTAGAGAGACGCTAGCACGATTGCACAATAGGCGGATACGCAAACTTGTGCACAACCTACTAGGAAAAAATGCAACTATCTCTATCCCAAGTATGCTATATGTATGGTATTTCGGTGCAATGATCCAAGATGATCCAATATGACAATCTTAATGTAGTATGATGCTATGGTTCTTGCTCATAAGCTCTTTGCTTATCTTTCTCTCTTTGCTTAAAAGCTTGGGTGGCTCTTTCTCTTGTGAGCTCTTTTCTTATGCAAACTTCACGAACCAAGATAGAAATTGTGTATGCGATGACAACTTTGTGACACACAAGTGGATCCCAAGATATGCACCACTATGGTATGGTATGTATGCTATGGAGTATGATCCCTAATGTGCACAAGTCGCGTTGCCGGCAATACTCAATGGCTAGTCTCGATGGGTAAGCGATGCAAAATGAGGCAATGTGGGTTATCAATGCAATTGCAAGTTATGACAAAGATGTCGTCGAAGTTACCGTCCTTGGCGATGTTGAGTAGTCGGTGGATGTGAGAGGTGGTGATGATGACGTCAAACCGTACCTATATAGACGAAACACAATAGGACACGGGAACCACAACTCAAATTTCAAAGACCAAAACGTATCAAAATTGACATAGGAGGTAGTGGTGAGCGGTGGTGGTGGTGGTAGAAAGTGTTGTGGGTATGCGGAAGAAGTCGTGGGCACGGTGGTAAAATTTGGCGAAGGTATGGTGATATGGCGCGGGGGTGGAGTTGCTGACTCCCAGGGGCCAGATGTCTGGGCCAGGAGCCGGATGTCCGGGGAGGGCCGGATGTCCGGGGGACACGGGCCGGATGTCCGGGCTCTGGATCGAGGACGAACACGATGAACTCCACAGGGGAAAATGCGATTCTGGGGCAAAATTCGGACGAATTGGTGGATGGAAAAGGGTGGGGAGGGTGGGGAAAGCTAGATCCACACGCAGCAACACAAATCCATGGACCAAATCCAACAAAATTTCATCACACCAACAAATCACAAAAAAAATTTGGGGCTATTTTTGGTGGGGATTTTCGGATTTAGAATGAAAACAACAAAATCAAGCTAGAAAACACGGGGTAGGGGCTCCAAAAACGTGATCAACGTGGCTCTGATACCAAGATGATGTAGGGCGTAACCCTAAGTAGTCGATCTTTCATGTTTGGAGGGGATCCTACGGGAGAACACGAGAAACGCGCGGAAATCACAAAGGGGAACACGGGGAAAACGAGAGAGAAACACTAAACCGACATAGAATCAATCACACAAGTGCTAGATCACTGAACACATAGAGTAACATATGATCCACAATCAACAAAGGGAAAGGATACAACGGAAACATTCTTCTCCGAGAGGAGGCCTTGATGTTCTTCCCTAAAGAGGGGTCTTGAATCCGCTTGGGGATCTTCTCCGAAGAGGCCGTGAACTCCGAGGAGAAGTAACCAAGTGGATGAGCAAAGGCTCTCACACAAAATGAGATAATCCAATGCTAAACCTAGAAAGAGGAAGGGGAAGGAGTATATATAGTCTAGGGGGGCGAAGAGGTACATGGGCTTCGGCCCTTCACTGTGCACACGCAGGAGGAGCTGGATGTCCGGGCGTCGAGCCGGATGTCCGGGGCTTCCCAAGGCGCCGGATGTCCGGGCCAAGACGCCGGATGTCCGGGCTGGAGGGTTCAGCTTCTGTGGTTCCTGGATCGAGGCGCCGGATTTCCGGGCTGGGGGCCGGATTTTCGGGGCTTCGTGGGAGGCTGGATGTCCGGGGCCTGGGGGCCGGATGTCCGGGCCTTGTAGTTTTCTGGCTGAGCTGCGGCTGTTGTGTTGGCATCTCCAGGGGTCGGATGTCCGGGGTCTTGGCCGGATGTCCGGGGCCTGGAAGGTGAACTTGTCCTTTTCCATGCTTCTCTTCATCCGTGGACTTGGCGGCTCGTCCGTCTTCACGTGCATCTTCGGGAGGCTCCTCTTGACACCTGATCATGCATAGTATATCGGACTTAGGTAGTAGCCATGTCTCGAGAGGATCATATGAGATATCACTAAGGAAGGAAGTCACCTCGGTTTCGAGAGCTCTAGCTCGTGCTCGTGTCATGGGTCCTCTTGAGGCTTGGTGAGGCGATGGCAGGTCCATGGGGATGACCAAGGGATGCTCCGCATCACAATGGATCAATGATGGATAATTATGTCGGATGCAATTCATCATGCAACAGTTATAACATAGGGTGACACAGAACTAGCTCTAGTTCTTCAATGTAATGTAGGCATGTATTCCGAATATAGTCATATGTGCTTATGGAAAAGAACTTGCATGACATCTTTTGTCCTACCCTCCCATGGCAGCGGGGTCCTATTGGAAACTAAGGAATATTAAGGCCTCCTTTTAATAGAGTAACCGGACCAAATAATTAGCACTTAGTGAATACACGAACTCCACAAACTACGGTCATCACCGCGAAGTGTCCCGACTATCATCACTCTGGGGTTTGCCGGATCATAACACGTAGTAGGTGACTATTGACTTGCAAGATAGGATCAATAACTCACATATATTCATGAAAACATAACAGGTTCAGATCTGAAATCATGGCACTCGGGCCCTAGTGACAAGCATTAAGCATGGCAAAGTCATAGCTACATCAATCTTAGAACATAATGGATACTAGGGATCAAACCCTAACAAAACTAACTCGATTACATGGTAAATCTCATCCAACCCATCACCGTCTAGCAAGCCTACGATGGGATTACTCACGCACGGCGGTGAGCATCATGAAATTGGTGATGGAGGATGGTTGGTGATGACGATGGCGATGGATTCCCCTCTCTGGAGCCCTGAACGGACTCCAGATCAGCCATCCTGAGGAAGAACAGGGCTTAGCGGCAGCTCTGTATCGTAAAACGTGATGAATCCTTCTCCCTGATTTTTCCCCGAACGTGAATATATAGAGTTGGAGTTGATGTCGGTGGAGGTCCAGGGGACCCACGAGGCAAGGGCGCCCCCCAAGGGGGTGGGTGCGCCCTGCACCCTCGTGTACAGGGTGTGGGTCCCCCTCTGTTGATTCTTTTGCCAATATTTTTTCTTAATTCCAAAACATGACTCCGTGGAGTTTCAAGTCATTCTGAGAACTTTTATTTTTGCACAAAAATAACACCATAGCAATTCTGCTGAAAACAACGTCAGTCCGGGTTAGTTCCATTCAAAGCATGCAAGTTAGAGTCCAAAACAAGGGCAAAAGTGTTTGAAAAAGTAGATACATTGGAGACGTATCAGAGACCCTCCTGACTTGAAACCGATGCCAAAAATTCCTATAAATACAGAAAACCCTAGAACAGAACCTAGATTGGGAGTTCCGCCGCCGGAAGCCACTTTAGCCACCAAAAACCAACCGGGACCCTGTTTCGGCACCGTGCCGGAGGGGGAATCATCACCGATAGCCATCTTCATCACCCCGGTGCTCTCCATGACGATGAGGGAGTAGTTCACCCTCGGGGCTGAGGGTATGTACCAGTAGCTATGTGTTTGATCTCTCTCTCTCTCTCTCTCCCTCTCTCTCTCTCTCTCTCTCTCTCTCTCTCTCGTGTTCTTGATTTGGCACGATCTTGATGTACCGCGAGCTTTGCTACTATAGTTGGATCTTATGATGTTTCTCCCCCTCTACCTTCTTGTAATGGATTGAGTTTTCCCTTTGAAGTTATCTTATCGGATTGAGTCTTTAAGGATTTGAGAACACTTGGTGTATGTCTTGCATGTGCTTATCTATGGTGACAATGGGATATTCACATGATCCACTTCATGTATGTTTTGGTGATCAACTTGCGGGTTTAGTGACCTTGTGAACTTATGCATAGGGGTTGGCACACGTTTTTGTCTTGACTCTCGGGTAGAAACTTTGGGGCACTTTTTGAGGTTCTTTGTGTTGGTTTGAATAGATGAATCTAAGATTGTGTGATGCATATCGTATAATCAAACCCGCGGATACTTGAGGTGACATTGGAGTATCTAAGTGACATTAGGGTTTTGGTTGATGTGTGTCTTAAGGTGTTATTTTACTATGAACTCTAGGGCTGTTTGTGACACATATAGGAATTACCCAATGGATTGATCAAAAAGAATAACTTTGAGGTGGTTTCGTACCCTACAATAATCTCTTCGTTTGTTCTCCGCTATTAGTGACTTTGGAGTGACTCTTTGTTGCACATTGAGGGATTGTTATATGACCTAATTATGTTATCAATGTTGAGAGAACTTGCACTAGTGAAAGTGATATAGACCGAACCTCGTGGCGAGATCCGATCTGTTGTTGCGGCCCGATCTTTCATGACACTCCACGTTCAGTAGTAGCAACCTCTCTCCCGCGCACGCGATGTACACGAAGTAGAGGGTTGAACCTTACGGCTCAGCACGAGGAAACCAATCTCAGCGGCGGTACTCACACACAAAAAAAATTCCATGAAGAGAAATCGCAACACAGAAGTTTTCTAAAGCTTCCTCCAAAACTTAGGGATTTTTAGACAGCTTCCCCCAAAACTCAATACGGGTATTTACCCTAAAAACACATTGTGACTACCATAAAAATATAACCTCCTTTTACAATGACACACACCCAGGCTTTATAGAATAGTCAACTTAAAACACACGCATAATTAAAACCTTTCCAAAAGATACACGTACACATACTTCTTTTAATCTGGACTCTATCTAGATTTAGACTACTAATTAATCTAAGAACCGGCAAGTCTAACAGGCCCCATACAAATCTCCTTCAAACATTTAAATACCCATATGAGAAACTTCCTGATTACCATCTCTTCTGGTGGCCGTGATCGTTCAAAGAAGTACAAGCAAATCGTATGTTTCCTTCTAATTTGTTTCACCTGGCTAAAAGCATAATCGTGCATGCATATTGGGGTACATGCATCCCCGACTATTACCGTGTGGTTCGGGTGCCTCGTTTGATCTCTCTCAGGTCTCTTGATACATGGATGTTGAAACGTGGTACTGTTGGACTCCAACTTATTTGTCCCCTTACACCATGCATCGTGCGTCACATGGACCAATGCTTCTATTCCTTTTTCAGATTTCCCATCACAACTTATGTGTGGTGGAACACGCACATCAATATATTCATCATGATCGCTGCTTGGCATATATGTTTCATCATGGACACATTATCAGCAGCAAGCGGAATAATATATGTCATGGTATTTAAATTACATGCATCGAAACCGTCATCCTCTCCTCTCCTCTCCTCCTTGCATCGAAACTGTCCTCGGTTTTGAGTTGGCCTCTTGAGCAATACTTTCCTCACTCGATTGAATAACGATCGCAGAAATCTCAGCAACATCGACCTTCATATGTTCTGCTTCTTTCTTTTTTTTAACTTCTCAAGATGCTCTTTTCTCCAAGCAATAAAACGTTCCTTGCCCATGGGCACGAGGCTGCACTTCTTACCCCTCTTAATAGTATATCTGTGTGTTTTGCATTCATACGCAACATCATGCTCTTTGTACCACAGCTTGCTGAATAACAAGTGACATGAAATCATCGGTGCCGAAATCACGTCGCACAAAACCTCGCAAAAATAATTTTCCAACAAAAACAGTACCTTTGTTTGGTGCGTAACGTTCAGCTCTTGGTGACCCCAAAGAAACAAGTATGGTTGTGCTCGTGGTGTCATCGGTAGATCTAGCTTCTCCACCATCTCGATGCTTGCAGCATTGATCAAACTCACGTGGTCGATTGTCATGGCGCATGATCAGTCTTGTACCAAAACATGAGTATGAAAAATCCCATCCCATCCACCTTCCTCCTCCAATTTAAATCCATAGCTTAGCTTCCATAATAATCCAGTCATCTCCCGCATAGTGTCGTGAACAACCTTGCTCTGAATACCACCTGATATAGACCAAACCTCGTGGCGAGATCAGATCTGTTGTTGCGGCCCGATCTTTCATGACACTCCATGTTCAGTAGTAGCAACATCTCGCCCGCGCACGCGATGTACACGAAGTAGAGGGTTTGAACCATACGGCTCAGCACGAGAAAACCAATCTCGACAACGGTACTCACACACAAAACAATTTCCACGAAGAGAAATCGCAACACAAAAGTTTTCTAAAGCGTCCTCCAAAACTTAGGGATTTTTAGACAGCTTCCCCCAAAACTCGATACGGGTATTTACCCTAAAAACACATTGTGTCTATCATAAAAATATTACCTCCTTTTACGATGACACACGCCCAGGCTTTAAATAATAGCCAACTTAAAACACACGCATAATTAAAACCTTTCCAAAAGATACACGTACACATACTTGTTTTAATCTGGACTCTATCTAGATTTAGACTACTAATTAATCTAAGAACTGGCAAGCCTGGCGGGCCCCATTCAATCTCCTTCAAACATTTAAATACCCATATGGGAAACTTCCTGATGACCATCTCTTCCGGTGGTCGTGATTGTTCAAGGAAGTACAAGCAAATTGTATGTTTCCTTCTAATTTGTTTCACATGGCTAAAAAATAATCGTGCATGCATATTGGGGTGCATGCATCCCTGGCTATTACCGTGTGGTCAGGCTGCCTCGTTTGATCTCTCTCAAGTCTCTTGATGCATGGATGTTGAAACGTAGCACTGTTGGACTCCAACTTATTTGTCCCCGTACACCATGCATCGTGCGTCACATGAACCAATGCTTCTAATCCTTTTTCAGATTTCTCATCACAACTTATGTGTGGTGGAACACACACATCAATATATTCATCATGATGGCTGCTTGGCATGTATGTTTCATGCAAGGACACATTATCAGCAACAAGCGGATTAATATATGTCATGGTATTTAAATTACATGTGGTCATAAGAAAGTATGAACCCTAGGCCTTGTTTCGAAGCATTGCAATACTATTTTCGCTCACTTTTGTTACTTGCTACCTTGCTATTTTTATATGTTCAGATTATAAAAACCTATATCTACCATCCATATTGCACTTGTATCACCATCTCTTCGCCGAACTAGTGCACCTATTCAATTTACCATTGTATTGGGTGTGTCGGGGACATAAGAGACTCTTTGTTCTTTGGTTGCAGGGTTGTTTGAGAGAGACCATCATCATCCCACGCCTCCCACGGATTAATAAACCTTAGGTCATCCACTTGAGAGAAATTTGCTACTGTCCTACAAACCTCTGCACTTGGAGGCCCAACAACGTCTACAAGAAGAAGGTTGCATAGTAGACATCAAGCTCTTTTCTGGCTCCGTTGCCGAGGAGGTTAGTGCTTGAAGGTATATCTATAGATCTTGCAATTGAAACGTTTAGTTTCTTGTTTTATCACTAGTTTAGTATATAAAAGAAAGTTACAAAAAATAGAATTGAGGTTGCCTCATATGCTTCATCTTTTTAATGTCTTTATTGAAAATTATGGAAAGGAAAATTGTGCCCAAGTATAAGAGGAAGAATTCAATAAATTCTTTGACACTAAATCTTTGAATGATGAGCGTGATTGCAATGTCGTTAGTATGAATTCCTTGAATATCCGTGATGCAAATGATATGCAAAGCTACAAGCTTGGGGATGCTATGTTTGATGAGAATGATTATTTTTGTCCCCCAAGTTTTGATGAGAATATTTATTATGATGATAGCATGCCTCCTATTTATGATGATTATATTGATGAAAGTGGATTTGTAAAGATCATGACTTTATTTAGTGATGAATCCACTATTTCGGAAGTGGTTCCAATTGATTATGAGAACAAAATTGCTATCTATAATGATTATTGTGATGACATGTATGCTATAAAGAATAAGGATAACCATGAAACTTGTCATCTTGATTTTAATTTTCAATTGGATTATGCCTCACATGATAGTTATTTTGTTGAGTTTGCTCCCACTACTATTCATGAGAAGAAATTTGCTTATATGGAGAGTAATAAAAATTCTATGCTTGTGCATCATGAAAATAATGCTTTTATGTGATAGTTATATTGTTGAATTCATTCATGATGCTACTGAAAATTATTATGAGGGAGGAATATATGCTTGTAGGAATTGCAATAATATCAAGTTTCCTCTCTATGTGTTAAAAATCTTGAAGTTATGATTGTTTTGCATTCCTATGCTAGTTGATTCTTGTTCCCATAAGTTGTTTGCTCACAAAATCCCTAGGCATAGGAAGTGGGTTAGACTTAAAAGTGCTAGTCATATTCTTCATGATGCTCCCATTATGTTTCAGTTCTTATCTTTTATGTGAGCATCATTGAAATCATTATGCCTAGCTAGAAAGGCATTAAAGAAAAGCGCTTGTTGGGAGACAACCCAATATTTATACCTACTGTTTTTGTGTGTTCACATGATTATGATACTGTAGCAATCATGTTTTATAGATTTTTTTTCAATAAAGTGCCAAGTAAGACCTTTGGGATAGCTTACGGTGATAGTTGTGTTGATCCTGCTGAAAATCAGAAACTTTTGCACCCAGTAAATTAGTTTTGATAATTCATAGAAATGTGGTTTTGATCTGATTCTTTTTTGATATGGATTAGTACACAAATTTATCAGGTTTTCCTAATTTGGATGGATTTTTGGAGTTACAAAAGTATTCTAGAGTTACAGATTACTACAGACTCTTCTGTTTTTGACAGATTCTGTTTTCTATGTGTTGTTTGCTTATTTTGATGAATCTATGAGTAGTATCGGAGGGTGTGAACAATAGAGAAGTTGGAATGCAGTATATATTACACCAATATGAATTTAAAATGAGTTCACAACAGTACCAAAGTGGTGATTTATTTTCTTATACTAACGGAGCTTACGAGTTTTCTGTTAAGTTTTGTGTTGTGAAGTTTTCAAGTTTTGGGTAAATATTCGATGGACTATGGAATAAGGAGTGGCAAGAGCCTAAGCTTAGGGGTGCCGAAGGCACGCCAAGGTAATATTCAAGGACAACCAAGAGCCTAAGCTCGGGGATGCCCCGGATGGCATCCCCTCTTTCGTCTTCGTTCATCGGTAACTTTACTTGGAGCTATATTTTTATTCACCGCATGATATGTGTTTTGCTTGGAGCGTCATTTTATTTTATTTTTCCTTTCTTGATGTTTGAATAATATCCCAAGATCTTAAATTCTTAAAGGTTAGAGAGTCTTCACATAGTTACATAACTATTCGACTACTCATTGATCTTCACTTATATCTTTTGGAGTAGTTTGTCATTTGCTCTAGTGTTTCACTTATATCTTTTTAGAGCACGGTGGTGGTTTTATTTTCAAGAAATTGATGAACTCTCATGCTTCACTTATATTATTTTGAGAGTCTTTTAGAACATCACGGTAATTTGCTTTGGTTATAAAATTAGTCCTAATATGATAGGCATCCAAGGGGGATATAATAAAAACTTTCATATAAAGTGCATTGAATACTATGAGAAGTTTGATTCTTTATGATTGTTTTGAGATATGAAGATGGTGATATTAAAGTCATGCTAGTGGAGTAGTTGTGAATATGAGAGACACTTGTGTTAAAGTTTGTGATTCTCGTAGCATGCACGTATGGTGAACTGTTATGTGATGAAGTCGGAGCATGATTTATTTATTGATTGTCAACCTTTGTGTGGAGGTCGGGATCGTGCGATGGTTAACTCCTACCAACCCTTCCCATGGGAGCATGTGCATAGTACTTTGTTTTGATGAATAATATATTTTTGCAATAAGTATGTGAGTTCTTTATGACTAATGTTGAGTCCATGGAATATACGCCCTCTCATCCTTCCACCATTGCTAGTCTCTCTTGTGCCGTGCAACTTTCGCCGGTACCATACACCCACCATATACCTTCCTCAAAACAGCCACCATACCTACCTATTATGGAATTTACATAGCCATTCCGAGATATATTGCCATGCAACTTTCCACCGTTCCGTTTATTATGACACGCTCCATCATTGTCATATTGCTTTGCATGATCATGTAGTTGACATTGTATTTGTGGCAAAGACACCTTTCATAATTCTTTCATACATGTCACTCATGATGTCATTGCACATCCCGTTACACTGCCAAAGGCATTCATATAGAGTCATATTTTGTTCTAAATATTGAGTTGTAATTCTTGAGTTGTAAGTAAATAAAAGTGTGATAATCTTCATTATTAGAGCATTGTCCCATGTGAGGAAAGGATGATGGAGACTATGATTCCCCCACAAGTCGGGATGA
The DNA here is from genome assembly GCF_018294505.1 of Triticum aestivum. Lineage (NCBI taxonomy): Eukaryota > Viridiplantae > Streptophyta > Magnoliopsida > Poales > Poaceae > Triticum > Triticum aestivum. The sequence continues at coordinate 586,477,666 of NC_057801.1, read as the reverse complement.
GACTCGGACGAAAATTAACAAAAAAAAGAGGCCATAAAAAAAGAAAAGGCCCAAATAAAAAAATAAAAAATATGAGAGAAAAATAGAGAAGGGGCAATGTTACTATCCTTTTTCCACACTTGTGCTTCAAAGTAGCACCATGATCTTCATGATAGAGAGTCTCCTATTTTGTCACTTTCATATACTAGAGGGAATTTTTCATTATAGAACTTGGATTGTATATTCCAATGATGGGCTTCCACAAATGCCCTAGGTCTTCGTGAGCACGCGAGTTGGATGCACACCCGCTTAGTTTCTTTTTGAGCTTTCATACACTTATAGCTCTAGTGCATCCGTTGCATGGCAATCCCTACTCACTCACATTGATATCTATTAATGGGCATCTCCATAGCCCGTTGATACGCGTAGTTGATGTGAGACTATCTTCCTCCTTTTTTGTCTTCTTCACAACCACCATTCTATTCCACCTATAGTGCTATGTCCATGGCTCATGCTCATGTATTGCGTGAAAGTTGAAAAAGTTTGAGAATACTAAAGTATGAAACAATTGCTTGGCTAAAACCGGAGTTATGCATGATTTAAATATTTTGTGTGATGAAGATAGAGCATAGCCAGACTATATGATTCTGTAGGGATAACTTTCTTTGGCCATGTTATTTTGAGAAGACATGATTGCTTTGTTAGTATGCTTGAAGTATTATTGTTTTCATGTCAATATTAAACTTTTGTTTTGAATCTTATGGATCTGAATATTCTTGTCACAGTAGAGAAGATTATATTGATAAATATGTTAGGTAGCATTCCACATCAAAAATTCTGTTTTTATCATTTACCTACTCGAGGACGAGCAAGAATTAAGCTTGGGGATGCTTGATACATCTCCAATGTATCTATAATTTTTGATTGTTCCATGCTATTATATTATCCACCTTGGATGTTTTATATGCATTTATATCCTATTTTATATGATTTTTGGGACTAACCTATTAACCTAAAGCCCAGTGCCAGTTTCTGTTTTTCCTTGTTTTTGAGTTTTACAAAAAAGGAATACCAAACGGAGTCCAATTGACCTGCCAATTTGCGGAGATTTTTTATGGACCAGAAGAAGCCCCCGAAGCAAAAGAGTTGGGCCAGAAGAGTCCCGAGTCATCCACGAGGGTGGAGGGCGCGCCCTACCCCCCTGGGTGCACCTCCTACCTCATGGCTAACTCGGAGACCCCCCTAACATGAAACCAACGCCAAAAATTCCTATAAATACAGAAAACCCCATAATAGAACCTAGATCGGGAGTTCCACTGCCGCAAGCCTCTGTAGCCACCAAAAACCAATCGAGGCCCTGTTCTGGCACTCTGCCAGAGGGAGGAATCATCATCGATGGCCATCTTCATCATCCCGACGCTCTCCATGACGAGGAGGAAGTAGTTCACCCTCGGGGCTAAGCGTATATACTAGTAGCTATGTGTTTGATCTCTCTCTCTCTCTCTCTCTCTCTCGTGTTCTTGATTTAGCATGATCTTGATGTACCGTGAGCTTTGCTACTATAGTTGGATCTTATGATGTTTCTCCCCCTCTACCTTCTTGTAATGGATTGAGTTTTCCCTTTGAACTTATCTTATCGGATTGAGTCTTTAAGGATTTGATAACACTTGATGTATGTCTTGCATGTGCTTATCTATGGTGACAATGGGATATTCACATGATCCACTTGATGTATGTTTTGGTGATCAACTTGCGGGTTCAGTGACCTTGTGAACTTATGCATAGGGGTTGGCACACGTTTTCGTCTTGACTCTCGGGTAGAAACTTTGGGGCACTGTTTGAGGTTCTTTGTGTTGGTTTGAATAGATGAATCTAAGATTGTGTGATGCATATCGTATAATCAAACCCGCGGATACTTGAGGTGAGATTGGAGTATCTATGTGACATTAGGGTTTTGGTTGATGTGTGTCTTAAGGTGTTATTTTACTACGAACTCTAGGGTTGTTTGTGACACATATAGGAATAGCCCAATGGATTGATTGGAAAGAATAACTTTGAGTTGGTTTCGTACCCTACAATAATCTCTTCGTTTGTTCTCCGCTATTAGTGACTTTGGAGTGACTCTTTGTTGCACATTGAGGGATTGTTATATGATCTAATTATGTTATCATTGTTGAGAGAACTTGCACTAGTGAAAGTATGAACCCTAGGCCATGTTTCGAAGCATTGCAATACCGTTTTCGCTCACTTTTGTTACTTGCTACCTTGCTGTTTTTATATTTTGAGATTATAAAAACCTATATCTACCATCCATATTGCACTTGTATCACCATCTCTTTGCCGAACTAGTGCACCTATACAATTTACCATTGTATTGGGTGTGTTGGGGACACAAGAGACTCTTTGTTATTTGGTTGCAGGGTTGTTTGAGAGAGACCATCTTTATCCTACACCTCCCACAGATTAATAAACCTTAGGTCATCCACTTGAGGGAAATTTTCTACTGCCCTAGAAACCTCTGCACTTGGAGGCCCAATAATGCCTACAAGAAGAAGGTTGCATAGTAGACATCAGGGATCACATGAATGTTCAATATAACTATATGACGATTTCGATGACGCCCAGAAAGAAGCTGAAAAAGAAATGGGGACGCAGGTGCTGATGAACATATAGTGCACCAATTTGAATAACCCCATGTGCAACTGGTTTGCGAGGTTATACCATCCGGATAAGTGGGAACTTGTCATACCAGGATGTGGTAGGATTCCATTAGATGAGGACTCTGTTTTCAACACACTTGGTGTCCCCAATAGCAGCATAGATGTCCCTTACAAGGTTGATACAAAAGTGCAAGCACGTCTTTTCCCTAAAATGTTCCCTGGTCTTACGTCCCTCCCGGCAAACTCTGCTTTTGCGAATATGCTTGGTGCGGTGCAAACAAGTGACGATGACTTCAAGAGGAAGCTGCTCATGTACTTGATCACAAATGTCTTTACTCCCATGACATTGTTACGCCCCAGCAGCAGATGCTTTCATGTTTTGGTATGAATTTTGCTCCGCACCTCATCGCACCTTACCTGTTTTACTTGTACATTTATTTCATAGCTTTCAATTTTCCCTTTCTCCTTTTTTACCAACATAATGCTACATCTTACACTTTTCCGTGTTCTTTTTGTCGTTTTCTTTATCTTGCAGGACTAGACATGCAATGTTGCCAACATGAACTGATGCAAGTTCATAGTTGGTTTCCTTCATACTTCACTATCTAATAAAATGTACAACAAAGGCTGTCGGCTGCATCTGATGGCAAGTTTATTTTACGTCAAATCATTTTTCCTTTTCCACTCTAAGTCGCCCCCCATAGTGTTTTCTTACTCCTTTTTCACATTAAAAGATTTTTTTCGCGCCAGCTCCTTGACTTGCATGTTTTGCATTTTCTTTTCAGCTCATGTATGTTGATAAACTTGACATCAGCACTGTTGACCTTAATCCAGTTGGCGGACTCCCTCCACCACACAAGTTTGCTACATGTGCTTGGTCTGATGCCGCAATCACGGTTGTTCTCGCTGTGGACAGGAAGCCTGATGGGTCGTTTGCCAAGCTACATGCTAGTCTTTTACCTGCACTTTTCCATCTGCACATTCACATTCAAACTATGTGCCAACTTCTTATTTTTCATTTCTTGCAATTGTTATTTTCCTTTTTTTCACTTACCATACATGGCAACTTGGCCACTTCTTTCATTGCATACATATTTTCAAAACTTACATGTCCCCTAATCATGACTAGCAACACATATTGTATTTAGCAATGGCAACGTATTGTTTCAATCATGTACACTTCTCCACTTTGATACCCATGTTTGGTGACATTACTACATTAAAAAGTGTGACTTTTTCCACTGTTCCCGGTCATTTTCTTCCTCATAAGCATGTTGTCTCACAAGTTCAAACTAAAGTTACCAACCTAACTTTTCATTTCACAATTATATCTTTTACTTACTCTGTAACCTACTACCTCTTCCTTCTTTTCAGCTAATGGGAGAACATAACATTGATTACAACTTCTTTGGGGGCCCCGACAACTTCAGCAAATGGATGGATGGTCACACAAATGCTTCATGCCCTTTAACTGTAAGTACCACACTATTTTTCCGCTGCATCCTTTTGCAAGATAGCTCACACTCTTGGCTGAGCAGATTGGTCTCTCTTTCATTTTCTGTGTTTTCCCAATGCAGGCACGAAATAACGTTGAAAATCTCGTTGGACAGTTTGCGTCCGGTATGACCAACCTTCTTGGCAAGCTTGTATGGGGCTGGACTGCCATGTCGGCTGGTGACGCAGAAGAAGTTGCCAACCTGTTTCATTCTTTTCTTCGTGGTGGCACTTCTCGTCCAACTGCTTTTAGGGGCAGATATGACCACAACGATTCGCAAGAGGTTCCCCCTAGTGATGAAGATTTATCTGTTGATGATAGTGACTACAACGATGATCACCAGCAAGACGACACCCATAATGATGGCGATACCATAATGGACGATACTGAGAATGACACGACGTTTGAGCACAATCGTGGAGGGGCTGAAACATCCAATGGACAGGGATTGGGCGGGCCTTTCGTCATGAGCACTTCTAGTCCTGAAGCCTCCAAAAGGGGTAGGGATGCACCAGACGTGGACCTTGAAGCTGCTTCCAAAAGGACGAAGTTGGACCCAGTTGCTGCTAGAAAGAGGTTTAATTGGTGTTCATTATTGTTTCTTGCAAGTTTTAAAACATTTTTTCTCCTACTTCTTTCTATGTTATCGACTTTCCTCAGTGATTATTTTTTGTGTTTTTCTTGTAGGGAGGCCACCGCTGGTGGAAGAGTGACCACACAAAAAACTGCCAACAGCCTTCCAAATCATCTACTTGTACATGCAAGTCCCATACGGCTACACGTTCATCTCCTTGATTTGCATCCTCCAACATGGGAGATCTGGTTGTTTTTGAGGATATGAGAGATGTAGAGAAAAGGTTAGTAGTACGACATAGCTACAGTAATGCTATGTTTCTGCATGGCTACTTTTATTGACATTACATGGCAATTTTTAGTTGCACATACATGGCAACTCTCTACCTTTTTACAATGGATGTCATCTACCTAATTTTCCCCTCCCACCCGCTAAGGTGCAACTTTACTTTTCCTACATTCTTGTACCATACATGCCAACTTTCGTTGAGCCGCCATGTGGCGACTTCACCTCTACACAAATGGCATTTTCTTACTACCTGCTCAACCCCAACATGTCAACTTTTTATTTTTTGCTTGAACTTATTTTCATTCGTACTTGCACATCATTAACCACATGGCAACTTTTCAACCTATCCGTTACTACCAGCATTTTTCTACTCTTTCTAGCCCGTTAACCTTCATTTTACTCCGCCTGTTCACACGCTACCACTACATTTAGTTCCACCAGAAGGCAATTTTATTACGTCTTTCATGCATGACAACTTACAGTCTTTCTCTTTTACTATATGACCACGTTGCCAACTTACATGCCTCCCCCTCCATGTGCCCCCCCTTATATGATGTCATGCGTATTTGTACCAATAAGGGAGTTTTCATTTAACGCGTAGAAGTGTATGATAAACCAAATGGATGCCTCTCTGATCGTGTCCAACATTCGTTCCTTTTTTTCTTGAGTTTGATGTCACATTTTTCGCTTACCCCTATTTAATACATGCAGCCTCAAGAAAAGGACCAGCCAGGTTTCTCATATGGCTAAACCTAAGAAAAAAGACTAGTTGGAGCGCATGCACGCTAAGCTTGCTTCAACTGACAATGTGGACTTTGTCAAAGCATCTGCTGTCACTAGTTCTGCTGCACCAGTTAAGTTGTTGTCATATGTTGTTGTTGTGTTGACCGACAATGAAGGTGCAGGATCAGGGGTTCTGATGAATTGATCTCCCCAAGAATAGCGGAGGTTGCGCCTGCATTGGTATCCATGAGACAGGGGCTTGAAGGTAGTGCAATCCCAACAGTGTCTGATCCTGCACACAAAATGCAGCAACCTAACGTGCATGCAGAAAACACTACTGTTGATACGTCTGAGCAAGGTCGCCCAGCAAGTGAAGATTGCACAAGTATGGTTGCCGCAACTGCTGTGGAAAACAAGGGTCTGGTAGTCACGCAACAAGCACATCGGGATGGACCGCATGATCGCACCGCTCCTCCACACATTGTTTCTGAAGCTGCTCCACACGTAGCCGGCAAGAAAACAACAAAATAGGCGTCGAGTACGATGAAGAGCCCTTGAAAAAGGGTTGATCAGTCAGGAAATGTGCATGATAAGGACACAGGGTACGTGCCTGCTTCAACCTTGTTCGCGCCTGTTCCTCATGGCAAGACCGGCGATGCAGTCCAGACGAACGTACTTGTAGGTGGAATGGTCCAGCAACCGACAGTCTCTCACGAAGAAAATATTCCTGCCAATCCAACGCTCAAGCACACACGTGTCCCACTGGACATGGGGGTCCCTTACACTCCAAGAGTTGACCATCCTACAAAAGGGACAACCAAGAAGGTGGTTATTGATATTCCGGACACGACTCCCCGTCCCACTGCCAAACCTAAGGATGTTGGATCAGTTGACAACGACGTCTTTGTTGATTTGTCTCCACTGGCAGCGTCTATTGCTGCAATTGAAAAGCAGAATGAGCGCAAGGGTAGGCACCCTATGGCTTTCACGCCACCATCGTTCAGCCTCGGACTTGATTTGAGCCAACCAAACAAGCCAGTAGATGCTATTCCAGTCTCATATGCATTCCCGTCCCAGCCAGTCCGGATGATGGCGTAGCCAATTGTTGATGGCAGGAAGGACGTCAAATTTGCCGAGTCTATTGTTCAAGGTACCATCCACATGTCATTATTGCATTGGCAACTTACTTTTTTTCGGCAATTCTCACATGATTTACTTTGTATCTCCATTCTCCTATTTTTTTCCCCTATTTGTCTATTAACTGTATGGTCGTTTACAAATTTCCTTCCTCACATGTTTGTTTACCACACAAAGGATCACCTGTGGAGATATCATCATCAATGGATGAAGCGCTCTGCAAGATGGAGCAGGATGTGGTCCTCGGGAATAAAAATCAGACACAAGCCCCTTCTAGCTCAGCTGCTGTACATACTACCTCTTCTGATGATGTTCATAGCAGTGTCACCCTAGGTTTTGTTCGGCAGGCAAGGGTTGTGCAACCTCCCCCGGAAGTGGACTCTGAACCTCCAATAAAGGAAACAAAGCAACAACAAGCACTTTATGATATCGTGAGGCGTTTTTGTAACACCCCAAAAATTTAACCAGGTTTTAGTTATTAAAATTTTGCCAGGAGTTTTAAAATTTTGCATTCTGGATTTTTCTGTTGATTTCAGAACTCTTCTTTTATTGTTAAGGAGTTTTATTTTCCCAAATGGGGCTTTCCAAAACATATTGGACTTCTATGCTCTATGTATAGCATTTTCTTAATCAGTAGATTTATTTATTAAATTATTTCACCCTGAGCTTTATTCATTAAAATGACTTTCTTAAAGTTTTGGAGCTCTTTTTAAACTACAACCATTTGATATATTTAGCTAAAAATCCAACCAAAATTTGGAGATGTAATGTGATGTCTCTAAATCACCTTTATGCATTATTATATTTATTTCATTGCATATTTTGAGTGCTACACCTGTTTTTCAAATCTGGTCCAGTGGACACTTTTGCACTATAGCCTAATTAAATATTTCCCTATAGCCTCCACCAAAATTATGGGATGTCAGTGGTAGCATGCCATCCAACTTTATGCAAAAACATGGTGTTGTTCTTTGGAAAGATTAAGTGCACCAACCTCTTTTTCATTCTGGACCTGACTTGTGTTTTGTACTGCAACCCCATTCATTCTTGCTCTAGTGACCTTGTGCTTTCTCATGCTTATAGTCAACCCTGCAAAACCCCTAAGTCCAGGAGCATGCACTCTTTGGAACACTTTTGGTCCATGTAATGATGCCTTTTACTCCCTGTCCAGAATTGTAGTTTTGCAAAACTTGCACTAGCAAGTTTCTCCTTTTGGCAAACTAACTTCACCACCCTCTCATACATCCATAGAGACACTGATCTGGAAGATTTGGCCACCCAAGAACTGCCTCGGTGTCTTTGGCATTTTGTCAAACACCCTGAGTGCATAGCCAGATTTGGCATGATTCCAAGTTTACATCGTGAACTTGAGCCACTGACCTACCCAGCATGTCCCATGGATTTGCCCTAGCCTATAACCCCACTCTGCTAACCCTCTTGTGGTTTGGAACCCCCTGGCATGCCATAGCATTTCGTCGAACACGTCCCATGCGTGCTCTGGGCGCGCCCAGAGCGTGCGTTTGGCACGCACGTGCGCCCGAGTCGCCGCGTCCCGCCCCGCACTCACTCCGGTCCGTGACCGACCGCAGTCAGCACGCCGTGTCCCCTTCTGCACCCCACGAGCCCCGCAGCTCTCGCCACGTCTTCGGCAGGCCAGCAGCTAACAGCCATTGCCGCCCGACAGCTCCTGCGCTGGCCAGCGCCGCCCAAGCCACCTCCGCTCGCCAGCTCGCCCTTGGAGCAGTAGCCGCTCGTCCGCTAGCTCCTGCCGCCATCCCCAGCCTCGCCACGTTGCCCTACAGCTACAGAAGACGGTCGTCGGCGCCCTTATCCGCGGCAGCCACCGAACCGCCTCGACTCGCCTATTTAAGGGAGCCCCGAGCCCGTCCCCGCATGCAGGCAACCTCAGGCCACCCTTATGGCGCTTCACTAGCTCGCAATCGACCCAGGAAGGTTCTCTTCCCCGTCTCCGGCAACTCCTGCCGCCGCCACTGCCCCAGCCACTCCGGCACCACCAGGGCCTCCCCCTCTCCACTCTCTCCACCAGGAACCCCCTCACCCTCTCGTGAGTCTATCCCCCTACTCAATCTTGATCGGGACTCGACGCGGGCGAAATCTCACTTTTTCCGACGACCACCATCCACCGCGGAGCTCGCCGCCGGCAGCTCCGTCCACCCCAGAGAACAAAACAACCACCGGAGTGACCGCCTCGACCCCCTGAGCCCGTGGATGACCTCTGTTTATCGAGCGGTGCCGCCGTTCGCCGGCGAGCGTCGCCGGAGTCCCGCCCCTCCCTCTCGGACAGAGGAAGAGGAGGGAAGTGGACTAGTCAAACCTGACCAGTGGGCCAGGCGGGCCCACTGTCAGTGACTCAGGCGCAGTCCATGCTGGATAAGTGGAAGCGTATTTCCAGAATACGCTTTCGGCGTGTACGTGTTTATTCAAAATGTTTTTCTTTTCTGTTTTATTTTAAATAACAGATTTTGACCAAACTTTGACCGGCTATAACTTTTTCATTACAACCCCAAATAAATTAATTCTTTTCCCTACCTCTCTCAAATATTGTCTAGTTTATTTTAAGATTTATTTGAAAAAAATTCAAAAAAACTTATTGTGTTGTTTTGATTTTGTGTGTTAATTCATATATATTCTTTTAAATAGGATTTTTGAAGATTTCAAGATGTTTTGGAATGCACCCTCCTTTCCCATGACCTGAAGGCAAGCATTCTGAACCCTGGTGTAATTTTTGTGTGTGTTGTTTGGCTCGGTGACAGCACCACCCCGACACGAACATACGCCATTTTATGTGAGGATGTGATCCTACTCATGAGTGCATAAAAATGATTTCTATGCTGATGTAGTTGATATGGTTATGATGGAAATCACCGTCATATGCCTCTCATGCATACCGGAAGGGAAGCCGGGGAGGCCTCTGTCTTGGGTAGACCCGGTCTTGTCCTTAGTCCCCCGTCGAGACGGTCGTGTCCGGTATGGCATGAAGGGGTATGTCGCGTGGTGTTTCTATCTGTTGATTGAAGAATATGTATTGTTATACTAATCATGCAGGAAATATTTGAACCTCCTGAGTCGACCATAGATCGAGTCTTGTTCCGGTAAACCCCATACTTATTTCGTGCTGCCACTTGTCCTTGCCGAAGGTAGGGTACGGTTCAGTAAGTTGTCAACCCCTTTCCTAGCACACACCGTACAGAGAGGCCATGGTGGAAGATACTGGAGGCATCCGGTAGTCATGCCACCGGGTCCGGGAGCATGGGTGTTTCGGTTGTAGCCGAAGGGGGTAGCTCCCCAGTTTGCGCGCGGTATAAATTTTGTGATCCCATGTTACGTCGAGGTTGTAGCCTCCCCACTTAGAGTCTTGCTTGACAGGTGTCGTGGGTGATTCCAGACACATGTGAGTTAAGCTGGTGTGTGCAAGTTAGGTGTGTTTTCAACAAAAAGACCGTAGATGGAATTAGTCCCGATAGACTAACGGAATCCATCACTCGTGGGTAAAGAGTACACCCTCTGCAGAGATTAAACCTATTCGAATAGCCGTGCCCATGGTTAAGGATTACAGTCTGGGATGGGTCAAGTGTCGGTCTTAGTGTCGGTCTTCGGAGGTGAAACTGTTAAACCAGAATCGGAATCACAACTTGTGACTTGTGATAGCATGATTATTATTATTGTTGACTAACCCGTGATATTATTGGTATTATCGAATATCCCTGGGATGGTTCTACCTCCTAGATATTTACTGTGTTTTCTTTTAAAGCCCTTTATGTGGTGTCGCTAAGACGCCCGACTGTGGCATTTCTTTTAAAGCCCTTTATGTGGTGTCGCTAAGACGCCCGACTATGGCATTTCTTTTAAAGCCCTTTATGTGGTGTCGCTAAGACGCCCGACTGTGACATTTCTTTTAAAGCCCTTTATGTGGTGTCGCTAAGACGCCCGACTGTGGCATTTCTTTTAAAGCCCTTTATGTGGTGTCGCTAAGACGCCCGACTGTGGCATTTCTTTTAAAGCCCTTTATGTGGTGTCGCTAAGACGCCCGACTGTGGCATTTCTTTTAAAGCCCTTTATGTGGTGTCGCTAAGACGCCCGACTATGGCATTTCTTTTAAAGCCCTTTATGTGGTGTCGCTAAGACGCCCGACTGTGGCATTTCTTTTAAATCCCTTTATGTGGTGTCGCTAAGACGCCCGACTGTGGCTTGTTGTTATTTATTTCATAATTTTTAATACTACTATGTTATTGCATATTCATAAATAACATGCTTGCACGCATCAGAGTTTTATTTATCTTTTGTGACTGACGTCATGAGCATAAAATTATTTCAGCACATCATTGTTATATTATACCTGTGTTCATAATGTTTGCGAGTACATTCAAAGTACTCACTGGCTTGTCCCTGGCTATTGTCTTGGCCAGATTTTCTTGCGCGGAGAGGAGCGACCGTGGCAACAGCCCCAGAACCTAAGCAACGGTGATAGCAGCCTCGCGAAGATAGGAGTTAACCTGGTCAGCTGTTCCTGTGGAAATTGGAGTCCCAGAGACACTGATGATCCACAAACCGCTTCCGCCATCAATCATTAGAAACCATTTGTTGTACTCATAGGCCAGAATGGTCTTGTACTACATATTTTGTATTTTGCTTGGAATTTCTGTATCAAGTTGGTGCCTCTTCAGCTAATAGTAATCCTGGGGCTGATGAGCACATGGGCCATTTTCTGGAAATTAATACCCGGAGAATCGGTCCCCACAGTTTTGGAAATGCGCGAAGCAACAACAAGCATATGAATGCAATCAGAGAGTAAGATTCTTCTCATCCTCCATTTTTCTCCCACCCTTTTAAAGTTTCACATCTTTCTTCATGTGCACCACTCTTTTTATTTTTTGATTGCTCATTTATTCCAGCTCATGTTTGGACAGAACTAAGGTCATTGACTGCCATGACACGTTTGTTCACATGGATGATCTTGTTGAGTCCCTGATGCCTACCGGCAAACTATCCCGGAATGCTATCACCGCGGGTATTGGCTTCATCAACGACCACGTTGATATCCATCCCGATAAGATCATCATGAACACATCCATCACCAGGAGAATTTTTGATGGTGACTTCTCTCATAAAGAAGTTCGTAAAGCATTTGCCCAGCATGGTGAATACAAGCTCACACTGAAGAAATTTGTATGTACCCTTCCTTTTCGGTCTTTGAAACCCTTTTACTACTGCTTTTTTTGTTTGTACCATATGTTCAACATGTAGCATCCCATTACCTCCTTCACCCACTATCACACACCTATTATTTACCTTTTTGGTTAATTATTCCTTTTGGATCTTTTATTTTTGACATTTCTTATGGGAAATGTGCAGGTGATGTTCGCATTGTTCCAAGAGCTTGCTCCCAATTACCCACACGACAAAGCTGGTCACTACTACATGATTTGCATCAACTTGGGGAAGCAACGTTTCGATGTTCTTGACTCAATCCGTTCGGGAGATGACGATTCGCTTCACTCCCACGCAGAGTTTTTCATCAACAACTTGAAGGAAACTTGGGCGCATCACTACAGTGGCTCCAAGGGCTAGATCAAAGATTTCCCTATCCAATATGTCAAGTCTACAAAGTAGGGAAACACATAAGATTATTCCCTTCCTTTTCTTTTTTCATGTGCCCGACTACTTCACATAGTTTTACATGTCATTTCCTCTGTTTTGTTCTTTTCGTAGGCACCTTTATTGTGTCGATCACGACAACTTTTTCTCAATGCATGTCAAGCCAACTTGCATTTTTACTACTTTCTGATGGCAACTTTAGTCGATGGACCATAGCAGTTTCACTACCTACAGCATGGCAACTTCATCACCCATCATGACATAACTTCACTTCTAGGGCATGACAATTTCTACCAACAACACTTACATCCCAATATACTCACACACCTCCCCTATGACTAACATACTACATACAAAATGCCATTTTTCTTACCTACTTTACATGGCAACTTCATTTCTTCAACATATCAAATTCATTTTTTAATTGTTTTTCTCCACCATTTCCCCTACTTTGCTTCTGATTTTTCTCACAACCGTGTCATTTTCAACTAGCTCAACATGTCAACTTTTTCACTACCACACACGACCTAACTGTTATTTAGTCATCACACATGATTATTTTTCTATTACCACCCATGCCACAACAACCTTTCGTACCATTTTTTTGTGCTTTTTTAGCATGGGAACTTCTAATTTATTTACGTAATAGATAAATCCCGAATGTTCGATTTGTAAGCATGGTAATCCGAACTCTTTTCATGGAAAATTTAGTTAAGGCGAGGTTGACAAACATGGCAATTTTCTGACAAAAAATGAATTGGAACAAAGTTGCCATGTGTTAACAACTAAAGTTGCCACCTCGCAGCAACTAAAGTTGCCATTAGAAAACGTTCGATATGACATGCTTAAATTCCGAATGTTCGGGACTTATTAGGGTCCTTTATTTATTTTCACCTTCTTTCATTATTGCTTACTGAAACTAGGTACGACTGCGGTGTTTACACCCTCGAATACCTTGCTAAGTGGGAAGGCAAGAAGGTGCCAACTTTGAACAAAGAAATAGTCACAAAGCTTAGGAAGATTTATCTGTGGAATTGGGTCACGAATGTTGATTTCAACAAGAAGAAGGGTGCACTGGCTTGGTTGGAGTCTGACGTTAAAGCTGCTATCAAGAGATACCGATGACTGCACAACATAATGAAACACTACTGTTTTTTTGCCTCAGTACTTACATTCTATTTTCGGATGAATATAAGGTATTGCGTCCCTATTTCCCCGTCCTTTGTTTCTTCTATCAGTGTCATTATTGTAACTGCACAAGACCATTGTTTTGTGTCGTGAACCCTTTGTGCTTTATATTTTTTCAACATATATCTTCAATGTCAGACATTGTTTCCCATAATTGGGGCGGTCTGTCACGCTTATGGTTACATTTTGTTTATATCGTTACACTACTTTCAGATCATATAGCTGCTTATAAGGGTGTCACTTTTTGTACTTTTATGTTCCGTAATGGCCCGTTGTCACGACATTCTCGTTTCTTCAAAATGTCAAGTAAATATCAGTTGTTCGATGCAACACTTTTGCAATTAGCTCTTCATCTTTTACGTCGGTCATAGTTGCAATTGAGTGGCACCTTTTTCTCAAAAGTCACTCATGTTTTCCAGCGTGGACTTACTACATTTTTGTAAGCAACATGGCAACTTTTCATGTCTACTCACATGACAACAATGTTTTTTTAATTTGAAATGCTAAATGTCACCAAATTGACACGGACGTATTTACCATAAGCACAATCATTCCAATTTTTCCACACGCACACCCCTTTAGTTGCCTCACTTTTCATGAAGCCCAAGCTTTTTTGCTGCTCTTTTCCCATAGTTGACTAACTACATTTTGTGTAGCAACATGGCAACTTTCATATGTTTGCCATATGACAATGCTGTTTCTAACTCATAACGGTAAATGCCACCAACTTTCTGCGGACACAACTACAGACTACAATACGCCCAATCATTCCAAAAAATTTAACACACACAACCTACTAGTTGTCTCACTTTTCTAAGTAGCCCAAGCTTCTGCCGCTGTCTTCTTTGTAGGCTTCTTGTGCTTTGCTTGGATCTCGAGTGTTGACTTGTATATTATCTGTTTTGGACGCCCTTTAGTGACTTTCCTTGGAGGGTTCCCCATGTGCGTGTGCGTGTTGGATGCGCCGGAACTAACTTCCGAGTTTTCCGTCGATGGCCCTGTTGACGTAGTAGGAGCAGTCTTGTTTTTTTGGGGAATCGATGTAGTGCCTCCTCCTCCATTCTCTTCTTGATTGAGTCCAGTTCTCTTCCTATCATGTTTGTATGCCTCTCAACTGCTCTACTCATCACATCATTTTTGCAAGCATCATTTGCTATGTTGGTAAATCTCCTTGTCATCACCACACGCCTGACTGTCTCCATAGTTGTGTTGGGCCCATCTTCATGCTCCGTGAGTACTTGCTGTGAGCCATGCGGGCAGAGTGCTTCATCTGTATTCCAAGACCAACACTCAAGTACGTACTTTGGTGGCACCTGTTTCACGCCATTCATGTCCATTACCCTTAGAATATGGCAGCAGATCACACCATCTCTTTCAAACTTGCAGCATTAACAGTAATACGTCCCTTCTGCTATGTAAGCCGTCACAATGTAGTCTCTTCCCTTGTCTGGGTCTTCGGCTTCTGAGTTCGACATGTCCCGCATGGTGCACACCTTGTACGTGAAATTGCAGACTTGAAACACGGTGTAACTGGTTGACAGCCTTAACTCCCACTGGAACCTGCAGATTTTTTATATTTTGATTACAAGTTAGCTCACCCTAAAACAGCTAAATACGTGTGCGTCCTTAGTGGCGCACTCATTGCAAGTTCAGTGAATCACATACAGCAACTCCAATGATGCATGTATGGCAACTTAGATTATACACACATGGCAACTTTACTAACGGAAGCATTTCAAGTCTTACCACTAAAAGAAAGCATGCCTACTTAAGTTTTGTGCAATCATGGCACTTTCCTAGTGCTGAAAGCATGGCAAGTTTTATTTGTTAGAGAAAGCATGGCAACTTTGTAACATGCAAAACATGGCACAAGTCTACTTATAAAATCATAACAAGTTTCATTGACACACACATGGCAAATTAGAGATAGGTCTTTTCAACTTAAGTCATTCATACATACATGGCAACTTAAGTCATGTATACATGGCAACTACTACTGCTCTATGATGGCAACTTAAGTCATGCATACACGACAAGTTTACATGGCAAAATCAATAAGTGACAATTCTAACCAGTGTTCATCTGCCATGCATTTGTCATTCGAACACGAAAATGGTAACTACTTCTCAAACCAACATGGCAAGTTTTATTTGTTAGAGCAAGCACGTCAACTTTGTTCTATACAAAACACGACACAAGTTTACTGATAAAATAATAATAAGTTTCATCAACACAACATGGCAAGTTAGTTCTAATTATTTCTGCAAACATGGCAACTTTTACTGCTACAAGATGGCAACTTAAGTCATACATACATGGCAAGTTCACATGGCAAGATCAATAAGTGTCCATTCTAACTAGTGTCAGAATGGTAACTACTGTTTAAACCATCATCGCAAGTACATGTACACCCAACATGGCAACTACTTCTCCAAACAAGCATGTCAAGCACTTGTACACCCAAAATGGCAACTAAATTAAAAATACTAAGTGAACCAACTTTTTTAACCCCTGATAACCATGAAAGTAAAAAACCTTACTTGTAGAATAGTTGTCGGGTATCAACCCTCATCATTTGTCTCTCCAATGGGTTACACGTTAGCATCCTTGGGTTCTTTAGAGCTGTGTTTGCCAACGCTTGTAGCTCTGCACCCAAAATTTTCTGTTGAATTGCATTGTACTGCTGCACAAACCTAAGAATTGAGTTCCCTGGGTTCACATACCTCTTCAGCACTATGTTGAAACCTTCACTACGCTGGGTAGTTTGCAGAAAGGGGTAGAAGCACTACATGAAATAAGCTGGCACCCAGAACTTCCTCTTCTCAGAAAGGTTTTGTAATGTTTTGTTGTCCTCAACCTGGTATTTATCTATCATTGCTTTCCAGCTTCGCTCGAATTCTTCCGGTGCCAAACTGTGGTCAACACACAATTCAAATGCTTTGTGCAGTTCTGGTCTTTCAGCAAAAAAGGGACCCAATGTTTCTTCTGCTTTCTTAATAACATGCCACCTATAGTGCCTGTGTATTGTGTTAGGGAACACTTCCTCAATACCTGCACGCATACCGAAATCCTGGTCTATTATGATGTTCATTGGTTCAAGCCCGCCCATGCATTCCTTGAAAGTTTTGAAGAGCCAAATATAACTATCAACATCCTCGTTCCTAATAAACCTGCACCCGAATTGCAACGATTGACTGTGGTTGTTTATGCCAATGAATGGAGCACATGGCATCTTGTACATATTGGTCAGATAGGTAGCATCAAAGGACACACAGTCACGAAAGTGCTTGTATGCCCTGCGCGTTGCACTATCTATCCAATACAAGTTCACCATGCGGTCCTCTCGGTCCAGCTTCATTTTGTAGAAGAAATCAACATCTTCTTTCTCTTTTTCCTTAAAGTATGCAATTGTGTCCTCCATGTCCGTCAGTTGACTTTCCCTATGATACTTTGCCACCAGGTTAACCACATCTGAAGGAAGATATGGCATGCTGCTGAGCTTCCCCGTTTTGCTACGTATCATTGATAGAATGTGAACCATTCTCCCAGGTTGGAGGTTGCAATCATGGAGCAACTTCACAAACTGCTGCTCCTCTGGCGTGAATCCACGTGAGCACTCAGAAACCTAATCAGGTCAAATTTCTTAATCATTTCATGGTTGTGACATCCCACGTACTTTGTTACCACCCACCAGGCCCCTTCGACGTTCAGCTTCATTCTGGCAGGGCAATTCATTTTGACCATGATGTCTCTTCGCCGATCTCTGATGATTGGACCATTCCCCCCTTTTTTCTTCTTCTTTCTCGACTTGAAACACCTTAACTCAGCTCTATTGTATTCTCCTGTTTTTACTAGTTTTTTGCGATGGTCTGTGTATACTGCAAACCCATGGAACTTTGCATAACTCCGGTAGTTCTCCTTTGCATCTTCAAATGTAGCAAATTTCATGTGTAGATAAGGTGGTGTTGGTGGTGCTAGTGAAGATTGCACCTCATCCTCATGCGGCTCATCCTCTACCCCATCATCATCTTGTTCGTACTCCTATTCATGTGTCTCATCCTCTCCCTGATCATAATTTTGTTCATCTTCATCCTCATGTTCACCAACTGTCTCCGCATCCGAGTTTGAGTCGTCTGCTCTTGTGTTGCTCACATTAGAACCAAGACTGTTGTTTCTTCTGGTTCTCGACGTGCCTGCCTTGCGAACGATATTCTGCACATTGTAGTTCGATTGAGAAGTCTGGTATGCGTGCGACTCCGAAATAGATAGTGCGCCCCAAGTGGCATTAGGTGCATCCGGAGGCCCTGCATCGTATTCATGGACAATTTATTCGTCAAACATTTTTTGTCATGTTATTGACATGACTCAGGCACCATTAACAAATAAATAAATTATATTAAACATGAAGCTCTGGCAGACGGCAAGTTATTTTTTTCAAGCCACATGGCAAGTTCAACTGTTTTACAGATGACAGCTTCACTCATGCATAAACGCACCTTTATCATTTTTAACCATAGTTAGACCATCACGGCCTTTACAGTACACAATTCCCTTTTCATTTTTAAAGATAGTTCATACTCTTTGCATGTTCCACCATGTGATATAACTACACATTTGCATACTACAATTCCGAGCTCAACGACAATACGGATGACAAATTATTTTTATGACTGCACTATGGCAACTACTGTGCTTTGTTTCTGAAACTGCACACTCTTTTACACTTCCTTTTTTTCATCTCCCCCGTTTTTGCTATCTTATTATTTTGATCTCTATGCATGCATACTTTGCAGAAGCATATGTTATTTACGGTTTTACACTTACTGGCACTTGACGTAAATGCGGTTGCACATGTTCTCAGCTGGTCAACTAATCCCGATCATGTAAATGAGCCTTGTATCTGCAACTGGTTCCTTGGGTGTGATAGCTTGCTAGGCTCTCCCTCACCATTCATCCATGCACATCCGGTATGTGTGCTTCCACCCAATGCCCCTGCTTTTTACATTGATCCATATTAAGCATTTCATTTTTGTTCACAATCATGCTACACTTATTTTCTCTTATTTTTCTTTTGATAAAGAATACTGTACCTGCATCCAAGTACTGTTGTAGTAGTGGCAACAAAGGGCCAGTTGAGTTTAGCTCATCATAATCATGCACATCCCATGACGGTGCTTGCAAAGAATTGTAGAACCATGGGTTCCCACCATTTCCAGAATCCATTCCTTGCCCTCCTTTTTTTATCTGCACAACCAGACCAATACAATCAACTTTGAACATGCACATTGAAATACCTATAACATGGCCCTAACATTTATCTACATGCCCCTAACATGTATTAACTATACCGTGCACTCACGTGCCAACAAACTACATCATGCAGATGGAAACAATCTATATCATTCAGATGGCAACAACTATATCATGCAGATGGCAACAACTATAACATCCACATGGCAACAACTATATCATGTAGATGGCAACAACTACATCATCAACACAATGTCAATAATTTCGTCATGCACATGGCAATAAACCATATCATGCACATGGGAACACCCACTTAATGCACATGGCAACAAGCACATGATGCACATGGCAACAATAAGGTTGACCACCTCGTACCAATATCAAGTCCTCGGGGATGGCAACTCCTGATTTTCTTTGCCAACCACATGTCACAAAAGAATACATCGACTACTGCCTTCCTAGTCTTAGGTTTACCCCCTACCTACATGCGGCAAGATCAGTAGCACACACACCTCCCCCACCTTCATCTGTCT
>NC_057801.1:586431653-586458065 GCF_018294505.1 Triticum aestivum | reverse complement strand
GTATGCTCACTGATTAATCAACAGATTGCACACGGCAACTTTTGGATGCGTTCATCTATGTATTCCTAGATCTTGCCATGGCATTCATCTGGTCGGCAGCTCAATTTGGGCTACAGGTCGCCAGATCTTTCCCATGGCAACTTCACGGAGATCCATACTGGTGATGGAGAAGAGGAAGGAACTGTGAAGGGAACTGGGGGGAAGGGACTAGGAATTCATCTGGCCGACAGCTCAATTTGGGCTACAGATCAGCAGATCTTGCCATGGCAACTTCATGGAAATCAATGTCCGGCGATGGAGAGCGGGATGGAAATGCAAATGGAACCGGGTGGGGATGGAGGAGGAATTCACCTGGTCGGCGGCTCAATTTAGACTACAGATCGCCAGATCTTGCCATGGAAACTTTACGGAGAGCCATGCCGGCGATGGAGAGGAGGCAGGAACTACGAGGGGATCGGGAGGGATGGAGGAGGGCGATGACCGCACGCTAACTCGGTCGCGCGCTGACTGGGTCGTTCGGGGGATAAGCTATCCTATCGGAACGGTTTCGTTCGGCTTCATTAACTACCAGTCCGAACGGAGTCGTTTGGCGCGGACGTCCAAAACCCCGAACATACGCGCGTTATCGGCGTCCAAAGTTAATAGGATGACCTGAGCATCTAAAACTGCACTGAGCAAATCTAGGCTCCTATACGATCCGCGAAAACTTCAGATGTGTCCCTGAACTATCGGCCATCCTTTAAAAGTTCGCGTTCACAACCGTGTCCCTTGAAGTGAACACGGTGTTGAGCACATACATAGCATAGAAATTCATACATGTAATTAGACTACCAAAAATTAACATTTCTACTAGCTGCGAATGATACGATAATGGATAAATTTCACCATCAGCCGCCCTTGCCTTTATTGTCTATGTTGCGGAAGTAAAGTTCAAAGATCCAAAACGGACCGAGCTGGATATACTCACTGTACGAGTAGGAGTTGTCCAATCCGTCAACAGACTTCTACTTCTCCTCTTTGGGGCAGTCCGACCATGGCACAAACCATCCTTGTTTTGCTGCTTTGCGGCGGCGGCAGGGGAGGTCGTCCTTCTTTGCCGTTTCTCGAGGATGCGGGTACGGAGGGCTTCCTCGTTCATGTCCAAGACGACATGCGACTCCGCCTCCGCGGTCTCGGCCTCTAGGGCTTCCGCAACTTGTTGCACCCTGTTCCTCGCGCGTCGGGCACATCGATCCTCTGTAGCGGTTGGGTTGTGTCGCATGTCGGCGTTGACCATCAACTCGGAGCCCAACCCTGTGGCGACAAGGCACCATCACAGGGGTTGTGTCGCCAGCCCCGGGATGTCCGATCTTGCACCGCGGTACCTCCAACCGATGGTCGCCGCGATCACGCTCCTCGAGCAGCCGGCGCCATCGGATCCAAGCATCATTTGCATGGACGTAATGGATTCCCACCAGAGCGACTCTGATTGCGGAGTTGAGACTTCCTCCCAAGACGGCGGAGAGCCCACCGGACGGCCAAATCCTCCTTGTTCTCGCATTGGACGAGGTCCCATCGATGAATCCGAAGATCTCAGAGTCGGATCCGTTGCCCGCAATGCCAGAGAAGGTCGAAGATCGCCAGAGAGGAGCGTACAGGAGGATTGTGGTGAAGTGGAGTGGCTAGGGTTTGGTTTGAGATACGGATAGAGATTGGGCGACAAAGTGGCGACTAAGCCGGAGGCGAACGACAAACTCGTGACGGTAGCAGTGGCATGGAACAGCGAGATCCCACCGGCGACGGAGGTGGGAAAGAGGCAGGTGGGGTGGTAAGAACTTTCATCGAGACAGTTGGGCTGCGCGGATGCGTTGGTTTTTCAACAACCGGGTAGAGTGCCCCAAATACTTGTGGCAAAATATCAGTTGCTCAAAAAAAAATCACATCATCATTGTTTGCTGGAGCATATTTTTTTGGATCCAAATATCTTAAATAGCAGTTTTTGTGTATCAAGCAGCAAACCAGCGACTAAAAAACGCCAAAGTGACCTAAATCTCAGCTTTGCCCCGTTGTCTCCGCTAAGAGCAATAGAGATGCAGAGCAGAGCAAGATCATCATCCCGCCGAGCTCGTAAAAATATACAGGACCTGAGACTGGCGGCGCTGTAAAGACACGAGGTACCGACTGGCTACCGCCGCCGCCTTCTGTATTTTCGGGTAATTCCCCTTTTCTTCGCCGGCCTGGATTCCCCCCTTCTATTTCCCTTTACCTTGTTCTGTATGCGAGCCTACCTGTTGCCGCGGAAAGAGCAAGAGTTCCGCATCTAGAGTTCAAATTTCTATTCTTATTTCTGCTTCACGGTTGCCTAGTGACGGAGTAGACGCTGGCTATGCTCCATGGACTAGCATGTTTTCACGAACTGGATAGATGTGCCCTAGCGAATCCGGTTCAGTGATGGCATCCATGCTCTTTAGTAAGCAAGTACTATGTTTTTCTTCTGAATTGCAATTAGCAAGTTAGTACATCGTAAACTTTCACATCTACTCCCTCCGTTCCTAAATATTTGTCTTTTTAGGATTTCAAATGGACTACCACATACGGATGTATATCGACACATTTTAGATTGTAGATTCACTCATTTTGCTCCGTATGTAGTCATTTGTTGAAATCTCTAGAAAGACAAATATTTAGGAACGGAGGGAGTAGTTTTCTTATTCCGAAAATAGATAAAATCAAGTCACATCTAATTTGAAGATCTGAGCGACACTTGGGCATTTTGATTCATTTCGCCTGAGAATATACCTGATTAATCAGCTCGCTGAACCAAGTTAGCGGCGCCCCGTGTCAAATTAATTCCTGGAAAACTTCCTTGTGTTTTTGGTCTTACCAAAGCACCGAAGTAAAAAACAGCAGAGCAGAGCAGAGAATGCTATGATGTACAAGCTGAACAATGCACTTGTCTTAAGAACAGAGTGTTAGTATAATTTTCTCCTTTTGCGCTACTGTTTTCTTCATTTAATGAAACGACAGGAGAGCTGTCATTTGGTTTCAAAGAAACGCCGTAGATTATGTGCCGGGGAACACAGTTTGTTATGTTTGTGACTATAAGCACTATTGAAACATCATATGTGTGCGTGTCTGTCGTTAGTTCTTATGTCTGTTTCTCTTCAGAGTTTTACTTCATTGAGTAAAGAAGGATGTCACAGGAAAGGATGTTGGAGGAAGTTGTGTCCCCCTTTCTTATGCAGTTATCGAAAGCAAGAGTTCATTCGTTGACACTGGACGGGGATAGTTTACCTTCAGAGATCAAACTTCTGTTTGAAAATATCGAGAGAGAAGCACGTGACATGGAGGATGTACTAAAGCGGGTGTCTAGATGGGAAAGTGAGATTATCAATGACTTCGGAGGAATTGCTCGGCATTTAGATGACATCATAGAAGAAGATAGCCAGCAGCAATTTGTACATTCCAAGCTTCAGATTGTGAACACCGAAATGTCCAACTTAAAAGACCGCATGAAATTTCCTCTCCATGTTCCTTTGATCAAGCCAGCAGCTCCTGCGTTGTTATCATCATCTTTACCGTCCAAATTGCTGTCTGCAGATGCTTCAGAGCAATGGAAAAAACTGGAGATTGAGAAGAAAATCCTTGAGAGCTCCATGATATCTAATTTGCAGCTCAGCTATTATAATCTTGATATTCAGCTGAAGCTGTGCTTGTTATGCTTCTCTATATTCCCAGAAAATTGCATTATTAGCAAGAGGGCTATGATCCATTGGTGGATTGGTGAAGGGCTAGTAGAGGCCACAAGAAGTCAGACAGCTGAAGATATTGGGAAGGAGTGCTTTGAGAGGTTAATCACTGCAGAGATGATTGAACCTGTACGTCATAAACGTAACTGTACTGTGAACCAATGTAAGTTGCATCCTTGAATTCGGCGTATGTTGATTACCGTTGCAAGGCAAGAACGATTTTTTGAATTTGATTCCGATGGCAGTGCAACATGGGGCTTTTCAGGTACTCGCCGTGCTTGTCTAGTCGGAGAACATATTCAGGTAACAGAGACGACACCACTCAGAAATCAGTCCAATCCAGATTACCTTCTTGCAATATTCAATGTGAGCGAGCAATACCTCCAGTTCGACAAGAATTGGTTCTTGGATTTGAGGAAGATCGAAGTTCTCCAACTAGGTCGGTGGCATAACTTGTACCGACACCATATTGAGGTTGACAGCACGGAATATTTGGAAGGGTTGCAGTCATGCAAACAATTGAAATATCTTTGTCTGCGGGGTATCTCCCGTATCACAGAGCTTCCTGCTTCGATCGGCGCACTCTCAAATCTCAGGATCTTGGATCTTCATGCTTGTCATAACCTTGAGAGGCTTACTGAGAGCATCACGTCTCTTCAGATGCTGACCCACCTGGACGTTTCAGAATGCTACCTTTTGGAGGGCATGCCAAGGGGCATTGGTTTGCTTACTGAACTCCAAGTGCTGAAAGGGTTTGTCATTGGTGGATCTACAGGCAAGTACAATTGTCAGGTAGCGGAGCTGGTCAGGCTGGGCAAGCTGAAGAAGCTTAGCATATATATTGGAAGCAAAGTTCTAGTGACAGAAGACGAACTGCATGAAGTTGAGAACATCAAAGCCCTTCGTGTGCTGACAATTACATGGGCTGTGTTGCTGTCAACGAAAGGAGCGGATGAACAAGATTCAACAGCAACAGCATTGTTAAATTCGTTATCCCTTCCTCCCCATCTCGAGAAGCTAGACTTGCGTTGCTTCCCTGGTGAGAACATACCTGTTTGGTTGAGTCCGAGTAGGCTGTTGAGACTACGGAGGCTCTACTTCACAGGAGGAATGCTGCGCACTTTTGGAGAGAAGAGCATGTCCGAGCAGTGGAACATTGAGATAATGCGTTTGAAGTTCTTGAATGACTTGGTACTAGAATGGACCCAGGTGAATGAGATGTTTCCGAACCTGACCTTCCTGGAGGTATTCAGATGCAGCAACATAGAATCTTTCCCTTGTGACAAGGATGGAGTGTGGATGAACTGTGACACCCAGGAAACCAGAGAGTAGAACAAAGCACCAAATCAAGTGAGTTCTCATTATTATTTACATATGTAATAAGTCAATTTCCGCCATCAATGTTGAAACAAAAATACAAAGGAAAAAAAGAGGGGAAAATGGAGATGCACGAAGCCAGGTTATCCATTTGTTGTCTTAATTATTTGATTGCATATGTTGTACAGCTTATCAGCTACACAATGTTGATAAATTTGAGCTTCATCAAACAAATCTGTGGCCTATGGTTATGAACTTGTGATGTAGGAACACAAATAGTAATTCATCCATTTTCACTGATTTCCCGAGTCATTATCCTTTTCAGGCTTTTTCATGTGAGCGCATTGTCAGGAGAGAGTGATACATTAATGGAAAGCAAGTTTGATTAGAGTCTCTACCGAAGTTGTGCAAGTTATGGTCAGTCTCCCTCACACATGCTATTTCAAAGCATCATGCAGAAGTTTGTTACGGCCTTCAAGTGAAAATTTACTAGCCTTTTTAACATTCTACAAAATGTATGTTTGTCTTGAATTTTGTCACAATATATTTGTGAAAGCCATAAAGGTTTGACACGTCCACTTTTTGTTTATGAGGAAACCGGAAGCACTGCACATTCAATTCTATGCGGGGTTCAAACTTATTATGCAGGGAGAAATGGATACATGCCATCTTCTTCTCACAGCCATTCATAAGAATTTGTGCCATAACTTTCATGTGGCAAATCCATAAAATTCATATACAATTGCTATGTGGTGTCTTTTTGGTCTATGATAGGCATATTGCTTACTCTACTTTACATTTCCACTACTCAAGCTTAAGTTCCTGGCTAGAAGTTGATGCTGGTAACGTTAGACTTTTTGCGAAGATGTCTGCCATCGCCTTGGCCATTGACGGTAGCCCACCACAGGTCTGAAGAATTTCCTCTTTCAGGTTGTTAATAGCTGCGAGATCGATCGGCTGTCTTTCCTTGTTCAGAGCATCCATAAAGATCGCCCAGGCGCTCTCTCTGTCGGCCAGGGGCTTCACACGGTACACACTACCCTTCCCCACCATCATCTCTGCTGCCTGCTCTTGACGGCTGGTAACGATCACAATTCCACCTCTCTCTTTGGGCAACGCGAGCACAAGGCCATTTTGCAATTGTTCGCCCCTCGACAAGGCATTTTCATGGCCTGCAATGTCGGCGTACCAGTCGTCGACGTTCCAGACATCGTCGAATACTATGAGGTACCGCTTCCCCTTGAGCTGCTCATGGACAGCTAACTCCATGTCTCCCAGGCTATCAATGGCCAATATTAACTCCTCTTCGAGTCCGAGGGCCATAAGTATGCTCTGCAAGACTTCCTTGCGCACATCCTTGCCAATGCAAGAGGTGCGCGACAGGCACACCCAGATCCTGGGGAAGAAGCGGCGCCTGGCCAGCGGGCTGTTGAACACGAGCTGCGCGAGTGCAGTCTTCCCGATGCCGCCCATGCCGACGATGCCGACGCCTGTAAGTCGTCCGGGGCTTCTGTCCCTGAACGCCCTGGACTCTAGCTCCGCGAGCTGTTGGTCGAACCCGTAGATCCTGCTCTGCTCAACCCAAGAAGTACTCCACCGACTGAACCCAGCAGTGGTGGCATTCTCCTCCGGCAAGGCTGCTGCATCGCCGTTGGGGTCATCGTTATGGACACATTGCAGGACTCTGCGCTTCATGGCGATCACCCGCTGCTTGACCTTGTTGGAAAGCCATGCTTCAGAGGGGGAGAAGCAGCAGCTCCGCGGGATTGGCCGGTTGTTGAGCATGCGGCACTGCGAGAGCAGGTTATTGAGCTCGTACATGCACTCTCGGAGCTCATCGGCGTTGGTGGAAGAAATGGCTGCCTTCTCCAACCCGGCCCTCATGTCGTAGAAGTGGGAGCTGAAAGGGAGCTCCGCGGCTCCCTCCTCCGCCAGGCTATCAACGAACTTTCTAACCAGAAACTGCACCACCACGGCCATTGACCCCTTCGGCTTTTCCGGTCAGAAATTGCTCGTAAGAAGGTAGTTTGATGGAGGATTTTTCAGTAGTTGATTGATGGATTCACAGGATAATGAAGGGATAAAGAGGGGGGGAGCTAACTGAACCATGAGGCGCAGAGACCAAGACAGTGACGGCCCTTAACTTTTAGTGCCAACTTTGGCTCTTGTTTCTTGTTCCAAGACGCGTACATGTCCCATTGAAATCATTAAGAAAACCAATGACGCGTGAGGTTGACCCCATGGAAGACCAGGAGCCAAGTCTCCCCACGAGCATTAGGATATGTTGATCCTGGAGAAGTGCCAGCCGCCGGAGTGGAAGGCAGAGATGGAGGGGAGCGGCATGAACACACACTCCATGGGAAGCCTACTCACTGTGTGGAACGAGTGGGAAATCCGCGTGCTTGTGCTCACCAGCCTCGCGCTGCAGGTGTTCCTCCTCTTCTCTGCCGGCATCCGGAAGCGCAACGTCTCCGCCTTGCTCAGCGTGCTGCTCTGGCTCGCCTACCTGCTCGCGGACTCCATTGCCATCTACGCGCTCGGGTACCTCTCCCATACGCGCGTGCACAGAGGCGCCGGCGACGATGCACAGTCGTTCCTCAATCGCAACCACCGCATCCAGGTCTTCTGGGCGCCGTTCCTGCTCCTTCACCTCGGTGGCCAGGACACCATCACTGCCTTCTCCATTGAAGACAGCGAGCTCTGGAAGCGTCACCTGCTTAGCCTGTTGTCGCAGGTATGGTTAATTTCTCGAATCTTTTGCACTTCAGGCAGAGTAGTACTGCTCACTTCACAAACTTGAAATAACCAAGCTTTGCCTTGTCTTGTGTTCTACTCGTTATAACAGGTTGCCCTTGCTGTCTACGTCTTCTCCAAGTCGCGCCCTGGTGCTGATATCCTATACCCGGCCGTGTTCATGTTCCTGAGCGGCATTCTTAAGTACGGTGAGAGGACATGGGCGCTCAAGTGCGCGAGCATGGACAACCTGCGGAGCGGCATGGTCACGACGCCGGACCCGGGCCCCAACTACGCCAAGTTCATGGAGGAGTATCGCTTCACACGTGAGGCGGGGCTCCAGGCGGAGATCATCATCGAGCCAGAGCGACGTGCTGGGGTCACCGCCCCGGCAATCACAGAGGAGACCGTGCCTTATGCCACGGTCATCACCGAGGCGCGGTGCTTCTTCGTGACCTTCAAGCGCCTGTTTGTGAACCTCATCCTCAGTTTCCAAGACCGTACCATGAGCCAGGCCACGTTTCTGCGGCTGATGCCGGAGCAGGCATACAAGATCATCGAGATCGAGCTGTCCCTCATGTATGACACCCTGCATTCCAAGGCGGCAGTGATACACACCTGGTATGGCCGCCTGTTCCGCTGTGTCACACTTGTCTCCACGATGACAGCGTGCGTCCTCTTCAATGTGCTACACAAAGGTCGACGCAGGTCGTATGACGGCATCGATGTCCTCATCACCAATCTGTTATTCGGAGGAGCACTTTGCTTAGAGCTTTCTGCCATTGGTATGATGCTTGTGTCATACTGGACCTACGCAGCCCTGCAAGGTTCCATCTGCCATTGGCTGAGCCATCTGATCCTCCGGTGCATAAAGTATTTCCGGCCAGAAAGCCGGGCGAAGTGGTCCAATTTGATGGCGCAGCACAACCTCATCAGCTTTTGCCTCCAGGACAAACCAACGTTGGTCACCAAGATCCTGGGGCTGCTCGGGCTCAAAGGGCACTGGGACAGTTGGCTGTACATCTGGCACATAGACGTGTCGTCCGAGCTGAAGATCTCGGTGTTCAGGGAGCTGAAAGATAAGGCGCTCAGCATCGTTGACACCGAGAGTTACCGCAAGTTCAGCAACCACAGGGGCCAGTGGGCGCTCCAGTGCAAGGGCTACTACAAGGAGCTCGGCTGGAGCGTCGAGGCGGAGTTCGACGAGAGCATTCTCCTATGGCACATCGCCACGGACCTCTGCTTCTACTCGGACGACAGCAACGACGATGCGAAGCTCACCGAGTATGTCAGCATCAGCAGGGCGGTATCAAACTACATGCTTTTCCTGCTCGTGGCGCGGCCGTTCATGCTGACTGCGGGCATCGGGCAGATCCGGTTCGGCGACACATGTGCGGAGGCCAAGAACTTCCTCGGGCGGGAGGCGGCACGGCCGGATGAGCGTGCCGCGGCAAGGATGGTGCTGGAGGTGAACGCGGAGATTGCGCCGAGGGACGTCAAGGGGGACAGGAGCAAGTCCGTGCTGTTCGACGCGTGCCGGCTGGCCAAGTCGCTGCTGGAGCTGCCGCCCGGCAAGAGGTGGCGGCTCATTCGCGTGGTGTGGGTGGAGATGCTCTGCTACGCCGCGAGCAAGTGCCGGAGTAATTTCCACGCCAAGCAGCTGAGCAATGGCGGCGAGCTGCTCACCGTCGTCTGGTTCTTGATGACGCACCTGGGGATGGGCGAGCAATACAGGATAGAGGCTGGGCATGCAAGAGCTAAACTAATTGTAGAGAAGAACTGAGAAGATCACCAAACGGTTGTGTACTCTGTACTCTGTACTACCTTCAAAAATTCTTAGGTAATATGTGCGCTTTCAAGTAACTTGAACTGATCTGGTCAGTTTGGTGAATTGGAATGTATTGGCAATACGGATTTACTCCCTAGGTTCCACTGAAACCAGTACAGTACGAGGTGGAAATATCATATGACACCACACTTCACATGACAACATGGTACCACTCCTCAAACTTCAAATTTGCAAGTCTCCGCAAAATTCGATAAAAGTTGTGAACGTTCAACAAGATATGTTTACACACTCCCTTAAATTTTCAGACCCAAATTCGAAATATACAATGAGAAACAAAAGGATCAAACCTAGCATGAACAGTGTCACAAAAAGACAAATAGCACTATTCACAATTGAATTTGTCTTCTTTGTTTCTCTGTGTGCATTTCGAATTTGGGATTGAAAATTTTAGAGATTGTAGACTCATATGTTGTGAACATTTAGAGTTTTGTTTTTCATTTTTTAAAAAAACTTGAAAATTTGAATTTTGAGGAGTTGTATCATGTTATCTCGATCATGCAGAGCATGCACAACATAGGAAGGAAGTCGAGTCAACGAACCAAGCGCCATACGGCTAGATCTACGCAGAACGAGTATGTAAGTGGGTCCCGACGACTAAGTTAAGCCAGGAAATCATGAAACACACGATCTAGCGGGCTGACCGGCGGTGTGCCCCTCCACTCCGCCACCACCCGCCACCGCGACCTTACCCGGCCACCTCACTATATACCGGTACTGCGCTAGCTAGACGTACGTCCTCCCCGTTCCCTCCAAGGCGTTCGAATTTGTGTGCACCGGCCGGCGAGCGCTATGTCCCAAGCGCCGAACGCCGAGCCCGACGAGCGCGACGGCTTCACCTGCGGCACGCTGTTCACGTGCCTCTGCCTCCCAGGACTCTCCAAGAAGAAGCCCGAGGAAACCGGCAACTCCGGCAAGAGCCAGCAGCCAGCGGCGCCGGAACAAGACCAGCGCACGGAGCAGGAACCGCCGCAGGTGCTGCTAACCCGTGCGGCGTCCCTGGAGAAGCTCGAGTGCTCCTCGCTCTACTCCGGCAGCAACATCGTCTTCGACTTCCTGGTGGAGCCTGGGGGAAGGGACGACCGTGGCGCCGTCCATGGATACTGCCCGTCGCCGTGCTTCGACCTGCCGGTGGAGCTGATACGGGCCGGCGAACGATGCGGGGCTGTAGCAAGCGACGCGCCGGTCACGTCCGCCTTCGTGTTCGACGGCCACCGAGATGGCGCAGCTCTGAAGAGGATAGCGTCGTGCCTGGCGTCCAGCGTGCCTACAGGCGGCGAGGCGCGGCCAACGCATCTCGTGAGGTTCCTGTCCGCGTCGGGTTGTGCCGTGCCGGTGCGGTCTCCCGTGACGTCTTTCGGTGGCCCGGCAAATGGGGGCGGCGGTTGACGACTCGTGCCCGCGGTGGCATACAACTTGAAGCCGAAAACGATGCGAGAGGGGAACCGTCGTTGCAAGAAGTTGGTGTCGCATTTGGTTTTCACACTTTTAACAACAGAAATCCAATTCCATTTTTAACGCAACGCAACACTCATATATACGTGCATACATTCATCCCTATGCATACTTTATCTCTATGAGCATCTTTAAGAGACCGAGTCGGCATATCATTTTGAGATTGTATAAAGTAATCGTAGACGTCTCGTAGTGGATGAAAATGTCTCCTCCCACAAAACACACATCGCTGAAAATTCTGAAATAAATCCAGGATATTCGCAAGCACCAGGACTTTAACCCTGGTGGGCTAGAGATACCACTATCCTCCTAACCATCCAAATACAGATTGGTTCGCCCCTAGAGCATCTTTAAGGGCAATGCTCAAATCGCATCCCCTATTCATCTAGTACTTACATAAAGTAACAAATGATGTTCTATGTATCGTTGAAGGAGCTGAAAGTGCCAAATCGATAAATGACCAATCCTGGTTCTCATTCCTAAAGTACTAAACCCTTCAACTTTATTTCAATTCCATCCTCTCAGCCTGTGCAATGTACTCTATAAGACCGCTTTAAAGGTAGTGGTAATTCTCTCAGACATTATTTCAAAGGAGCAATCAACTTTTGTTTCTAGACACTTAATAACGGATAAGTTGAAGTTAGATATGGCAAAGCCTATGACCGAGTTGGGTGAAGTTATCTTCAGGCAATCATGGAAAAGTTGGGTTTTAATCCTCAGTGGATCTCCATTGTTATGGGTATGATAAGCTCGGTTTCTTTTTTCTGTGATTTTTAATGGAACAAAGTTGGACAATTTTAAGGCTTCACGAGTAATCCATTAGGGAGATCTTTCAACTTATCTTTCTTGTTAGTAGCAGAGGGCCTCTCGCGCCTATTGAAAGCTAGTGGTAGTCATCGTACCTTTCTGAATTAAAGTGGCTCAAACGCTCCGGCGGTAATCCACTTACTTTTTTTTGCAGATGACAACATGTTGTTTATTAAAGTGAGTGGGAGGGGGGAGGGGATTTTCACACCTTTTGAGTGTTTATCGTAAGGCATTATGTCAGAGAATCAATTGGAAAAATCATCTAGATTCTTTAGTAAAGGGTGTCCTTAATCCGTTAGAGAGGAGGTAAAATTGGTGCTAAATCTGCAAAATGAATCTTGAAGTGAAAAGTATCTTGGATGAAAAAATGGCACGTTCAAGTATCTAAAAGACATAATATGGAGCAGGGTAAAAGGTCGGATGAAAAAACTCTTGTCAGCAGAAGGCAAAGATGTTTTAATGAAGTCTGTTGTCCAAACTATTCTAGTGTATTCCATGGCCTGTTTTAAATTACCAAGGGGCTTGTTGTTATGACGACGGAGTGAATGCCTGGCCGTTGCCATCCTGGGGTGACTCTACGTATTCTGTACTCCGAGTGGATTCTTGTCTTTCGAGTGAGATAATGATGGTCGAGTGGAATTGGGGTATCCGAGTGAAAATGTCTGTCGAGTGGATTGCACTTCAAGGGGATTTCAGTGGGTATCTTCTGTTTAACTTTGTAGGCCTTGGCCTCTTGTGGGATGTCCGTGGGAAGGGCATGTAGGTCAGGCCTAAGACCCTACCCTAGGTACATGTCACCGTCATTAGCCCCCGAATGGATCGAGGGTCGAGTGAAGAAGGGTTGAAGTTGTCTTCGGCCCGATTGAGTGTCCTGGAGACACTTTCTCAGGAATGCCTGACAATAAGCTTGACATTTAATCCTTTGTCAGTCGCCTTGATCGATTCTGGGTTCCGGAATTTCAGAGTAAAATACATAGTATGGCTCTGAGCAGATTGGATTTGGGTATCTCTGGGGTAATCGACTACTTTGCGGTGTCCGGACTTCACGTGATTAGAAATTTGGAGAAGCGCGCGGAATGGGGTGCGGCGAGGTAAGTGGGGCAGGTGGATAGGGACTCCTCAACCCGCGTGCCGCCTTTTTCGCCACGTATCTGAAGGAAATATGCCCTAGAGGCAATAATAAAGTTATTATTTATTTCCTTATTTCATGATAAATGTTTATTATTCATGCTAGAATTGTATTAACCGGAAACATGATACATGTGTGAATACATAGACAAACATATAGTCACTAGTATGCCTCTACTTGACTAGCTCATTAATCAAAGATGGTTATGTTTCCTAACCATAGACATGTGTTGTCATTTGATTAATGGGATCACATCATTAGGAGAATGATGTGATTGACATGACCCATTCCGTTAGCCTAGCACTTGATCGTTTAGTATGTTGCTATTGCTTTCTTCATGACTTATACATGTTCTTGTAACTATGAGATTATGCAACTCCCGTTTACCGGAGGAACACTTTGGGTGCTACCAAACGTCACAACGTAACTGGGTGATTATAAAGGAGTACTACAGGTGTCTCCAAAGGTACATATTGGGTTGGCGTATTTCGAGATTAGGTTTTGTCACTCCGATTGTCGGAGAGGTATCTCTGGGCCCTCTCGGTAATGCACATCACTATAAGCCTTGCAAGCAATGTGACTAATGATTTAGTTGCGGGATGATGCATTATGTGACGAGTAAAGAGACTTGCCGGTAACGAGATTGAACTAGGTATTGGATACCGATGATCGAATCTCGGGCAAGTAACATACCGATGACAAAGGGAACAACGTATGTTGTTATGCGGTTTGACCGATAAAGATCTTCATAGAATATGTAGGAGCCAATATGATCATCCAGGTTCCGCTATTGGTTATTGACCGAGAATAGTTCTAGGTCATGTCTACATAGTTCTCGAACCCGTAGGGTCCGCACGCTTAACGTTACGATGACAGTTTTATTATGAGTTTATAAGTTTTGATGTACCGAAGTTTGTTCGGAGTCCCGGATGTGATCACGGACATGACGAGGAGTCTCAAAATGGTCGAGACATAAAGATTGATATATTGGACGACTATATTCGGACACCGAAAGTGTTTCGGGTGTTTTCGGAGAAAACCAGAGTGTCAAAGGGTTACCGGAACCCCCCCGGGGGAAGTAATGGGCCTTATGGGCCTTAGTGGAGAGAGAGAGGGGCAGCCAACATGGGTCGCACGCCCCCTCCCCCTCTGGTCCGAATTGGACTAGGAGAGGGGGGGCGCCCCCCTCTTTCCATCTCCCTCTCCCCCTTCCTTTCCCCCTCCTAGTAGGAGTAGGAAAGAGGGAGTCCTACTCCTACTAGGAGGAGGACTCCTCCTCCTTGGCGCGCCCACAAGGGCCGACCGGCCTCCCCCCTTGCTCCTTTAGATACGGGGGCAGGGGGGCACCCTAGGACACACAAGTTGATCTACGGATCGTTCCTTAGCCGTGTGCGGTGCCCCCCTCCACCATATTCCACCTCAGTCATATCGTCGCGGAGTTTAGGCGAAGCCCTGCGCCGGTAGAGCATCATCATCGTCACCTCGCCGTCGTGCTGACGGAACTCATCCCCGACACTTTGCTGGATCGGAGTCCGGGGATCGTCATCGAGTTGAACGTGTGCTGAACTCGGAGGTGTCGTACGTTCGGTACTTGGATCGGTCGGATCGTGAAGACGTACGACTACATCAACCGCGTTGTCATAACGCTTCCGCTTACGGTCTACGAGGGTACGTGGACAACACTCTCCCCTCTCGTTGCTATGCCATCACCATGATCTTGCGTGTACGTAGGAATATTTTTTTGAAATTACTACGTTCCCCAACAGTGGCATCCGAGCCTGGTTTTATGCGTAGATGTCATATGCACGAGTAGAACACAAGTGAGTTGTGGGCGATATAAGTCATACTGCTTACCAGCATGTCATACTTTGGTTCAGTGGTATTGTTGGATGAAGCGGCCCGGACCGACATTACGCGTACGCTTACGCGAGATTGGTTTTACCGCCGTGCTTTGCACACAGGTGACTAGCGGGTGTCTGTTTCTCCAACTTTAGTTGAACCGAGTGTGGCTACGCCCGGTCCTTGCGAAGGTTAAAACAGCACTAACTTGACGAACTATCGTTATGGTTTTGATGCGTTGGTAAGAACGGTTCTTGCTCAGCCCGTAGCAGCCACGTAAAATTTGCAACAACAAAGTAGAGGACGTCTAACTTGTTTTTGCAGGGCATGTTGTGATGTGATATGGTCAATACGTGATGAGATATAAGTTTTTTATGAGATGATCATGTTTTGTTGAAGTTATCGGCAACTGGCAGAAGCCCTATGGTTGTCTCTTTGTTGCATAAGATGCAAGTGCCAAATAATTGCTTTACTTTATCGCTATGCGATAGCAATAGTTGCAAGAGCAATAGTTGGTGAGAAGACCATGTGACGACACATTGATATAGATCAAGATGATGAAGATCATGGTGTCGTGTCAGTAACGATAGAGATCATGACAGTACTTTGGAGATGGAGATCAAAGGCGCAAGATGATCATGGCCATATCATGTCACATATTTTGATTGCATATGATGTTTATCTGTTATACATCTTATTCTGTTTTGTTTGATGGTAGCATTATAAGATGATCTCTCACTAATTATCAAGAAGTGTTCTCCCTGAGTATGCACCGTTGCGAAAGTTCTTCGTGCTGAGACACCACGTGATGATCGGGTGTGATAGGCTCTACGTTCAAATACAACGGGTGCAGAACAGTTGCGCACGCAGAATACTCAGGTTAAACTTGACGAGCCTAGCATATAACAGATATGGCCTCGGAACACGGAGACCGAAAGGTCGAGCGTGAATCATATAGTAGATATGATCAACATATTGATGTTCACCGTTGAAACTACTCCATCTCACATGATGATCGGACATGGTTTAGTTGATATGGATCACGTAATCACTTAGAGGATTAGAGAGATGTCTTTCTAAGTGGGAGTTCTTAAGTAATATGATTAATTGAACTTTAATTTATCATGAACTTAGTCCTGGTAGTATTTTGCAAATTGTATTGTAGATCAATAGCTTGCGTTGTTGCTTTCATATGTTTATTTTGATATGTTCCTAGAGAAAATTGTGTTGAAAGATGTTAGTAGCAATGATGTGGATTGGATCCGTGATCTGAGGTTTGTCCTCATTGCTGCATAGAAGAATTATGTCCTTAATGCACCGCTAGGTGACAGACCGATTGCAGGAGTAGATGCAGACGTTATGAACGTTTGGCTGGCTCAATATGATGACTACTTGACAGTTTAGTGCACCATGCTTAACGGCTTAGAATCGAGACTTCAAAGACGTTTTGAACGTCATGGACCATATGAGATGTTCCAGGAGTTGAAGTTAATATTTCAAGCAAATACCCGAGTTGAGAGATATGAAGTCTCCAACAAGTTCTATGGCTAAAAGATGGAGGAGAATAGCTCAAGCAGTGAGCATGTGCTCAGATTGTGTGGATACTACAATCGCTTGAATCAAGTGGGAGTTAATCTTCCAGATAAGATAGTAATTGACAGAATTCTCTACTCACCATCACCAAGTTAGTAGAACTTTGTGATGAACTATAGTATGCAAGGGATGACGAAAACGATTCCCAAGCTCTTCGTGATGTTGAAATCGAGAAGGTAGAAATCAAGAAAAAGCATCAAGTGTTGATGGTTGACAAGATCACTAGTTTCAAGAAAAGGGCAAAGGGAAAGAAAGGGAACTTCAACTAGAATGACAATCAAGTTGTCACTCCCACGAAGAAGACCAAAGTTGAACCAAAGCCTGAAACCGAGTGCTTACACTGCAAAGGAAATGGTCACTGGAAATGGAAATACCTCGAATATTTGGTGGATAAGAAGGATGGCAAAGTGAACAAGGGTATATTTGATATACATGTTATTGATGTGTACTTTACTAGTGTTTATAGTAGCCCCTGAGTATTTGATACTTGTTCGGTTGCTAAAAATTAGTAACTCGAAATAGGAGTTACAGAATAAACAGAGACTAGTTGAGGGTGAAGTGACGATGTGTGTTGGAAGTGGTTCCAAGATTGATATGATCATCATCGCACACTCCCTACACTTTCGAGATTAGTGTTGAACCTAAATAAATTTGGCGTTTGCGTTGAGCATGAATATGATTTGATCATGTTTATTGCAATACAGTTATTCATTTAAAGTCAGAGAATAATTGTTATTCGGTTTACATGAATAAAGCCTTCGATGGTCATACACCCAATGAAAATAGTTTGTTGGATCTCGATACGCATATTCATAATATTGATGCCAAAAGATGCAAAGTTGATAATGATAGTGCAACTTATTTGTGGCACTACCGTTTGGGTCATATCGGTGTAAAGCACATGAAGAAACTCCATAAAGATGGATTTTTGGAATCTCTTGGTTATGAATCATTTGATGCTTGCGAACCGTGCCTTTTGGGCAAGATGACTAAAACTCCGTTCTCCGGAACAATGGAACGAGCTAGTGACTTATTGGAAATAATACATACCGATGTATGCGGTCCAATGAGTGTTGATGCTCGTGGCGGGTATCGTTATTTTTTGACCTTCACAAGATGAATTGAGCAGATATGAGTATATCTACTTAATGAAGCACAAGTCTGAAACATTTGAAAAGTTCAAAGAATTTTAGAGTGAAGTGGAGAATCATCGTAACAAGAAAATAAAGTTTCTGCAATTTGATCGCGGAGACAAATATTTGAGTTACGAGTTTGGTTTTCAATTAAAACAATGTGGAATAGTTTCACAAACTCATGCCACCTGGAACACCACAATGTAATGGTGTGTCCGAACGTCGTAATCGTACTTTACTAGATATGGTGTGATCTATGATGTCTCTTATCAGTTTACCACTATCGTTTTGGGGTTATGCATTAGAGACAGCTGCATTCACGTTTAATAGGGAACCATCTAAATCCATTGAGACGACACCGTATGAACTATGGTTTAGCAGTAAACCTAAGCTATCGTTTCTTAAAGTTTGGAGTTGCGATGTTTATATGAAAAAGGTTTTCAACCTGATAAGCTCGAACCCAAATCGGAGAAGTGCGTCTTCATAGAATACCCAAAGGAAACTGTTGGGTATACCTTCTATCATAGATCCAAAGGCAAAACATTCGTTGCTAAGAATGGATCCTTTCTAGAGAAGGAGTTTCTCTTGAAAGAAGTGAGTGGGAGGAAAGTAGAACTTGATGAGGTAATTGTACCTTCTCCCTTATTGGAAAGTAGTTCATCACAGAAATCAGTTCCAGTGATTCCTACACCAATTAGTGAGGAAGTTAATGATGATGGTCATGAAACTTCAGATCAAGTTGCTACCAAACCTCGTAGGTCTTCCAGAGTAAGATCCGCACCAGAGTGGTACGGTAATCCTATTCTGGAAGTCATGTTACTAGACCATGATAAACCTACGAACTATGAGGTAGCGATGATGAGCCCAGATTTCGCGAAATGGTTTGAGGCCATGAATCTGAGATGGGATCCATATATGAGAACAAAGTGTGGACTTTGATTGACTTGCTCGATGATCAGCAAGCCATGTTAAATAAATGGATCTTCAAGAGGAAGACGGACACTGATAGTAGTGTTACTATCTATTAAGCTTGACTTGTTGCAAAAGGTTTTCAACAAGTTCAAGGTGTTGAATACGATGAGATTTTCTCATTCATATCGAAGCTTAAGTCTGTCTGAATCATGTTAGCAATTGCCACATTTTATGAAATCTGGCTAATGGATGTCAAAATTGCATTCCTTAATGGATTTATTAAAGAAGAGTTGTATATGATGCAACCAGAAGGTTTTGTCAATCCTAAAGGTGCTAACAAAGTGTGCAAGCTCCAGCGATCCATTTATGGACTGGTGCAAGCCTCTCGGAGTTGGAATATACGCTTTGATGAGTTGATCAAAGCATATGGTTTTATACATACTTTTTGAGAAGCCTGTATTTACAAGAAAGTGAGTGGGAGCTCTGTAGCATTTCTAATATTATATGTGGATGACATATTGTTGATTGGAAGTGATATAGAAATTTTGGATAGCATGAAAGGATACTTGAATAAGAGTTTTTCAAAGAAAGACCTCGGTGAAGCTGCTTACACATTGAGCATCAAGATCTATATTAGATAGATCAAGACGCTTGACAAGATTTTTCAATGAGTACATTGATGGGGTCATGTACCTAGGGTAGGGTCATGGACCTGATCTAAGTACCTTACCCAAGGACACCCTTAGAAGAGGTCGCCTTCTAGTCGACCAACGAAGGGCTCACTCGACTGACTGAAGGACTCGACCACGAAGACTCACTCGACCACCAGGAGGTCAAGAGGCACTCTGCACTGCAACGGCCTGTAATTAAGTAGGCTTTATGATAGTAAAGACACTTTATGTGGGGCGTTACCAGTAACGCCCCAGACTTAACTCACCTTAAACCCTCTCCTACGTGGGCTGGCTGGGGTCCTGGCGCACTCTATATAAGCCACCCCCCTCCACAGGCAGAGGGGTTCGGCATCTTGTAACTCATATACTCATAATCCACTCGACCGCCTCCGGGCTCCGAGACGTAGGGCTATTACTTCCTCCGAGAAGGGCCTGAACTCGTACATCCTTTGTGTTTACAACCTCTCTATAGCTAGGACCTTGCCTCTCCATACCTACCCCCCACTCTACTGTCAGGCTTAGAACCACGACAGTTGGCGCCCACCGTGGGGCAGGTGTTTTAGCGATTTTTGTGGAGAAGTTGCGATTCTTCTGAGTACTTTCATCATGGTGTCTGCTGGAGTTTTGGTCGAGGGTCAAGAGATCCGTCTCGGCACTCTCACCTTCATCGCCGATGATTCTGCGTGGCTCCCGGAGGCTCCACTCGACGTTGATGCGCTCCCCGTCCGCGGTGCGACGCATTTTCGCGCATGTGTCCGCGGCGTTCTGCTGCGGCAACCGTCGACCCAGTATCGGTCGGCTCCTCCATCGTCCACCCTCCCGGTCTCCCGCCAGCGCAAGCGCTCGGGCCGGTCGAGGCTTCAGCGATGGGTGAGGCACGCGGTGGCTCGCCAATCGGCCGCCACCCAAGTTGCGGCAATCGAGCCCGACGAATCTCTCTATGGCTTGTTCGATCTGTCGACTGGCTCCGTAGAGACTGCATCCGAGTGCGGTAGCAGTGATCCAGCGGCGGAAATCTTGATGGTCGACGGGCCCCGCAGTCCCCCTGGCTTCGCCCGTGATGACGGAGCAGGTGACGGAGGCGACCCCGCACGACGCCACGAAGAGTACCAGCCCGAGCCACTCGACTCTCTGCAAAGAGAGGAACTTCGCCGCAGGAATGTAGATGCCCTGCGTACTCCCATCGCAGGAGAAACCCCCGAGGCTCGTGCCTTGGAGGAGGCGCGTCTGGCCAATTTGGCTGAATGCACTCGACTGGAGAATCTTCAGCGAGCACTCGACGAGCGCGCGCGGCAATGAGTTCCCGACACCAGTCGACGCCAACTCTTCCCGCCGACTCAGGTATATCGAACCCCAATCCAGAATTTAGCAGCTGCGACCCGTATAGCAGAATCCATCCAGCCTTCGCAGTCAGAAGCTGGCAGAGGTTTGCTGCAGATCAAGGATCTGCTCCGGGCAGCAGGAGATCAGAATTCAGCCGTGTCCCAGTCGCGCAACAGAATTCACAGTCGATCTGTCACTGCGAGTACGGTTCAGTCGGCTCACAGCCCCAGATCGCCTCCGCGGCGTGAGGGGCACGAGAATTGGCGAGGCCAATATGGTGACCGACTCGACCGAGATGATAGGCGTCGAGTGCCCCATTCCCCTCCGAGGGGTGGGTCTTATGCTCCTCGGCGGCAAGATGACAGGCGTCAGTACAGTACAGGGCGAAGGTTTCCAGTCGACCCCAGAGAACCAGGCTTCGACGCGCGATCCATTATCGTGCAGGGTTTGGTCGACCGGAACAGAGCCCATCGAGGCGGACTCGACAGAGATGCGCCCACAAGCAGTCGAGCGCATGTTTCTGGTCCTGAATGTTTCAGCAGAGCTATCAGAGCCGCAGTTATCCCTCCCAATTTCAGGTTGGCCACAGGAGTCAGCAAGTTCACTGGTGAGTCTAAGCCTGAAACTTGGCTTGAAGACTACCGAGTGGCAGTTCAGATTGGTGGTGGGAACGACGAGGTGGCCATGAAGCATTTGCCCCTCATGCTGGAAGGTTCTGCCAGGGCATGGTTGACTCAATTACCTCCTAGCAGCATTTACACTTGGGAAGATCTGTCCCGAGTGTTCATCAGAACGTTTGAAGGAACTTGCAAGCGACCAGCTGGATTGACAGAGTTGCAAGTCTGCGTGCAGAAGGCTAATGAGACTCTCAGAGAGTATATTCAGAGGTGGATCACTTTGCACCACACTGTGGAGAATGTGTCTGATCGTCAGGCAGTCTGCGCCTTCAAAGATGGCGTCAAGAACAGAGAACTGAGTTTGAAGTTTGGTCGAACCGGTGACATGACCTTGAGTCGGATGATGGAGATTGCTACCAAGTACGCCAACAGCGAAGAAGAAGACCGACTCCGAAGCGGCAAGCACAAGCCGAGTCAGTCGGAAAAGGGAAACACCAGTCGGAAACAAAAGCGGAAGGCTGAACCGGCAGCTCCTGGAGAGGCTCTGGCCGTGACCCAGGGAAAGTTTAAGGGGAAACCAAAAGGATCCTGGAACCCCAAGAAGGTAAAGGATAAAGAAGGGAATGACGTAATGGAAATGCCGTGTCACATCCACACGAAGAAAGACGAAGAGGGGAATGTCATCTACCCGAAGCACACCACTCGCCAATGTCGACTCCTGATCCAGCAGTTTCAGGGAAAACAGTCTAAGGACAAGGAGAAGGAGTCGGACAAGGCTGAAGACAAGGAGGACAGTGGGGAAGGATATCCGCATATCAACTCCACTCTGATGATCTTTGCAGATGTGGAAAGCAAGAGTCGATTGAAAGTCATTAACTGAGAGGTGAACATGGTTGCCCCAGCAAAAGCAAATTATCTGAAATGGTCTCAAGTACCCATCACATTCGACCAATCTGATCACCCGACTCATATTGCCACCCCTGGGAGGCAAGCTTTGGTGGTCGATCCAGTTGTCGAAGGCACTCGACTAACAAAGGTGCTGATGGATGGTGGAAGCGGGCTGAATTTGTTGTATGCAGACACACTGAAAGGGATGGGCATTCCGATGTCCCGACTGAGCACTAGTAACATGAGCTTTCATGGAGTTACACCAGGGAAGAAGGCCGAGTCACTCGGCCAAATAGCTCTGGACGTGGTATTTGGTGATTCGAAACATTTTCGCAAAGAAAAGTTGACGTTTGAGGTCGTGGATTTTCAGAGTGCATATCATGCCATTTTGGGGAGACCAGCTTACGCACGGTTCATGGCTCGACCATGTTACGTGTACCTCAAATTGAAGATGCCCGGCCCCAAAGGAGTGATCACTGTCACCGGTGATAGGAAAAAGGCAGAAGAGTGCTTTCAGAAGGGCTCCAAGATTGCCGATTCCCAGGTGACAGCGGTCGAGTTCGAGGAATACAAGCAAAACGCAGATCCGAGTGACTTGCTGCGATCAAAGAAACCCGCCACAGAATCTGCATTCCAGTCGTCCGGTGAGACGAAGCCTGTTCACATTCACCCGACCGAACCCGATGCGGCTCCGACCCGCATCTCCACAACACTCGACCCCAAATAGGAAGAAGCGCTCATCCAGTTCCTCCGTGAGAACTGGGACATTTTTGCATGGAAGCCCGCTGACATGCCAGGTGTTCCCAGGGGACTGGCTGAGCATCGCTTAAGAGTCGACCCATCTGCAAAACCAGTCAAAGAGCATCTT
Organism: Triticum aestivum; assembly: GCF_018294505.1. Lineage (NCBI taxonomy): Eukaryota > Viridiplantae > Streptophyta > Magnoliopsida > Poales > Poaceae > Triticum > Triticum aestivum. Next base: position 586,435,206 of record NC_057801.1, on the reverse strand, counting down.
CGGCGGTCCGCCGTCCAGAAGAGAAAAGCCATTGGTGAAGAAGTGGCTCGACTGTTGGCGGCAGGATTTATCCGAGAGATATACCACTCCGAGTGGCTCGCTAATGTCGTCATGGTTCCTAAGAAGGACAAGTCGCTCCGAATGTGCATTGATTTCAAGCACATCAACCGGGCCTGCCCGAAAGATCATTTTCCTCTCCCTCGCATAGATCAAATTGTTGACTCGACCGCAGGATGCGAGAGGCTATCTTTTTTAGATGCCTACTCCGGGTACCACCAGATCCGTCTGTACGGACCCGACGAGGTAAAAACAGCTTTCATCACTCCATTCGGGTGCTTCTGCTATATCACCATGCCATTCGGCCTCAAGAATGCCGGAGCCACATTTATGCGAATGATTCAGAAGTGTCTACTCACTCAAATCAGTCGGAATGTGGAAGCATATATGGATGATATTGTTGTCAAGTCACGAAAAGGTTCCGACCTGCTCGCTGATCTCGCCGAAACATTTGCCAACCTCAGAAGATATGATATCAAGCTCAATCCATCAAAGTGCACATTTGGAGTTCCTGGTGGCAAGTTACTCGGTTTTCTCGTTTCCGAACGGGGAATTGACGCTAACCCAGAGAAGATTGGCACTATTCTCCGAATGAAACGCCCTGTGCGAGTGCACGATGTCCAGAAGCTTACTGGATGCTTGGCCGCATTAAGTCGATTCATCTCACGACTCGGTGAAAAGGCATTGCCTCTTTCCCGACTGATGAAGAAGACAGACAAGTTCGAGTGGACTCCAGAAGCTGATGCAGCGTTTGCTGAGCTAAAAGCTCTGCTATCCACCCAGCCGGTGCTTGCTGCTCCAATCAGCAAAGAGCCTCTGTTGCTCTATATCGCAGCCACAGGACAAGTCGTCAGTACTGTGCTTACGGTCGAGCGGGAAGAAGAAGGAAAAGCTCTCAAAGTTCAGCGCCCAGTGTATTATTTGTCTGAAGTTTTGACTCCATCCAAGCAGAGATATCCTCATTATCAGAAGCTTGTGTATGGAATATACATGACCACAAAGAAGGTTGCTCATTATTTTTCTGATCATTCCATCACAGTCGTCAGCGACGCTCCACTATCAGAGATTTTGCACAACAGAGATGCAACTGGTCGAGTGGCCAAATGGGTGATTGAACTTCTTCCCCTTGATATCAAGTTTGAGGCAAAGAAAGCCATTAAGTCCCAGGCAATAGCAGATTTCCTCGCCGAGTGGATTGAACAACAGCAGCCGACTGAAGTTCACTCGGAGCATTGGACCATGTTCTTTGATGGCTCTAAGATGTTGAATGGTTCCGGTGCTGGGGTTGTCCTGGTTTCCCCCAGAGGAGATAAGCTCAGATATGTGCTCCAGATTCACTTTGATTCCTCCAACAATGAGGCAGAATATGAGGCCCTCTTATATGGGTTGCGCATGGCCGTTTCACTCGGCGTCCGTCGCCTGATGGTCTATGGCGACTCGGATTTAGTGGTCAACCAGGTGATGAAAGAGTGGGACGTGAGAAGCCCAGCCATGACTGGATACTGCAGTGCAGTGAGGAAGCTGGAAAAGAAGTTCGAGGGGTTAGAGCTCCATCATATACCCCGACTGAAAAATCAAGCAGCTGATGATCTAGCAAAGATAGGTTCCAAGAGAGAAGCCATTCTGAGTGGGGTGTTCTTGGAGCATATACACACTCCGTCAGTCAAAGAAGATCCTTTCACCGAAGAAACTCCACAGCCCAAGAGTGCCACGGATCCGACTGAGGTTGAAGTCCCAGCGGTGGTCGACTTGATCATGGAGGTCTTGGTGGTCATTCCCGACTGGACAGTTCCATACGTCGCGTATATCCTGAGAAAAGAGCTCCCGGAGGATGAAGAAGAGGCTCGACAGATCGTCCGTCGATCTAAGGCCTTTACCGTAATCAAAGGACAATTGTACAGAGAAAGTGCGACTGGAGTTGGTCAGAAGTGCATAACACCAGAAGAAGGTCGACTCATCCTCAATGATATCCACTCGGGGACCTGTGGTCATCATGCGTCCTCTCGGACCATCATGGCCAAAGCATACCGAGCCGGATTTTACTGGCCAAAGGCGAATGAGATGGCAAAAGAGATAGTGGATAAGTGCGAAGGATGTCAGTTCTACTCGAATATGTCGCACAAGCCTGCGTCAGCTCTGAAGACCATCCCACTCGTTTGGCCTTTCGCAGTATGGGGACTGGACATGGTCGGTCCTTTGAGAACAGGACGAAGCGGCTTCACGCATGTACTGGTGGCAGTCGACAAGTTCACCAAGTGGATCGAGGCCAAACCAATCAAGAACCTTGACACCGGTACTGCTGTTAGCTTCATCAGGGAACTAATATTCAGATATGGAGTCCCACACAGCATCATTACGGATAATGGGTCGAACTTTGACTCGGAAGAATTCAGAGATTTCTGCAACTCCCAAGGCACACGGGTCGACTACGCTTCAGTCGCCCATCCGCAGTCGAATGGACAAGCAGAGCGAGCTAATGGACTGATCCTTAAGGGATTGAAGCCCCGACTGATGCGTGATCTCAAACACGCGGCTGGAGCTTGGGTCGACGAACTTCCCTCAGTGCTTTGGGGGCTGCGGACCACACCTAATCGGTCGACCGGAAGAACTCCATTCTTCTTGGTCTACGGAGCTGAGGCAGTCTTGCCGAGTGATCTTCTCCACAATGCTCCTCGAGTTGAAATCTACAACGAAGCAGAGGCTGAACAAGCGCGGCAGGACGCAGTCGACCTTTTAGAGGAAGAAAGGGAGATGGCTCTGATCCGGTCGACCATCTACCAACAAGATTTGCATCGTTTCCACGCCAGAAATGTGAGAGGTCGAGCCTTCCAGGAAGGAGATTTAGTTCTCCGAGTGGATCAGCACAAACCACACAAGCTTGCTCCTTCTTGGGAAGGTCCCTTCATCGTCACCAAGGTTCTCCACAACGGGGCGTACCGTCTTTACAACGTCGAGCATAATATCGACGAGCCCCGGGCTTGGAACGCGGAACTACTCCGCCCATTTTATACTTAAGTTTTAACACTCGGATGAGTTGCAATAAAGTACTTCCGTAGTCCATGGACCTCAAAATAATAGTGTCATAGTTCCTCCATATTTTCTGTCACTTTTTATTTTTGTCCAATAAAATTCCCCCTCAGTGGGTGACTTAGCTGCGAATCCGTTTCGCCTAAGTTTGTAAAAATCCTACCGAGTGGTGAGCCAGACTCCCATTCGGAGGCTTAGCTGCGAATCCGTTTCGCCTAAGTTATCAAAATCCTACCGAGTGGTAAGCCAGACTTCCACTCGGAGGCTTAGCTGCAGTCCAAGGACTCGCCTAAGTTTGTCAAAATCCTACCGAGTGGAGAGCAGACCTCTCACACGGGGGCTTAGCTGCAGTCCAAGGACTCGCCTAAGTTATCAAAATCCTACCGAGTGGTAAGCCAGACTTCCACTCGGAGGCTTAGCTGCAGTCCAAGGACTCGCCTAAGTTTATCAAAATCCTACCGAGTGGTAA